>NC_138771.1:610362409-610429909 GCF_965119305.1 Pelophylax lessonae | reverse complement strand
ACTGCATGGTCATTTGTACCTACAGGTAACCTTTTTTATTAAAGCTTACCTGCATGTGAAATTAAGATCTCCTAAATGTGCACTGTTGAGATATTTTTTGCAGCGGGTGATGTCACCAGCGCATACGCACTTCGCTCTGAACTGGAGGCATACTGAGAGTGCTGTCAATCCAGAGCACTGTGCCAGTACTGTGACTCTGTGGAAGTGACATCGCAGCTTGGCTATTCAAACGGCTGGTGAAGATGGAAGCCCTGTCAATGACTGCGGGAATGTTATGTCTTTACCTGCAGGGCTACTTCTGTTTTTTTTTTTTTTTTTTCCAGACCTAACTACCACATTTCATGAAGATCACTGGTGTTGTTTCAGTAAAGATCCAACCTGTGTCTTTATAGTGATAAAATAAAATTTATAGTGGATGACGCCATTATCTGTTCTCTCTGGTTGTCAGCTGCTAGCTAAGTGCAATAGCTTTATCATACTTTAAAAGAAGCTATGTATACAATAGTTTCTTGCTAACTGTTAACATGCAGATTGTGGCTTCAACAGAAGTCATAATTTACTTTTTTTTTTTTTAAAGCCATGTGCATATCTGTGCAAAGAGAGGGTGTTTAGAGGCCAGTAGTAGGGCAATGAAAGGGTAGAACAAAGCCTGTTAAAGTGGAACTTTTTACTGCTTGCACATAATGACATATAAACCCTCTAGTGTGCCCTTGTCCAGCAGTGTTTTGTCTGCGCTCTTCTTTTGTTGCTATGTCCAGTGCGCTGATATCTTCTGCAGTCTTTCAGACTCCACCACTGGGTCGCCACTGATAATGTGCCTCTTGTACATTAATTTTGGAGTTGCATTGTCTCAGCATCTTACACATTCTGGGAATGAGCTAGGTGTGTACATCACAGTACAAATGCGCTGCAGATGGTGTACACAAATCTAAAAATTTGGAATCAGTAATTCTTATTCTGGAGGTTCTTCTTTACCTTTCATGGTAGGTCGCAGCAAGTTTGAGGCAGGCCAGATGTCTCACAAAATTATATTCTCAGAGAACCTGGTGCATTTTTTTTTTTTTTTTTTTTATCTTTGTATGCCTATGAAAAAGACAACCCTTGATATGTGATTGTTGCCATCCATGTAGTAATTTACACTTCCTTCTCCACAGATGATGGGTCTGGTCCCGATAAGATAGCACACATCATGGGTCCACCAGACAGGTGTGACCATGCAGCCAGGATTATTGGGGACCTATTGCAAAGTTTGAGGGTAAGTCATGGAGAAGGTGTAGGCATTAAAAGTTCAGCTTTTATAGAAATAAAGGCGCATGCTTTGAAAGGTTAAAGTGTAGTTTTAAACTGATACATGTAAACTGTGCCAGAATTCTGCAGACTCAATACATGGCATGCCCAAACCTCCGATACGGGCAGGCAGTTACTGAATTTCAGGAAAAATCAATGAACTGCAAGGACTCTTGCCAGCACCCTTGCAGTTCATTTAAGTACAAGCCATCGGTCGCTGAGGCCGACAGTACTTGTAGTTCATTTTCTCAAAACTCTATGAATGAATGACTAGGCCGTGTGTCACATGGAGGGGGGATTGGGGGAAGAGGATGCAGGAGCTGGAACATGTATTAATACAAGATAAACATGTAACATGTTTCAAAAGTGAACTTCTCTTATCTCTGTGCACTCATTGCTTTTTTTTTTTTTTTATTTCAGAGTGGTCCACCTGGACCCCAAGGCCCTGGCATGCCACAAGGTGGCAGAGGAAGGGGCAGGGGGCAAGGACCATGGGGACCACCTGGTGGTGAAATGACATTCTCTATTCCCACTCATAAATGTGGCTTGGTAATTGGCCGAGGTGAGTCCATATTTGTATTTGACACTTTACTGTCTTGAATGCATAGCTAATTCTCTCAATGTTTTCCCCGGCCTCAGTTTATAGATTGTTTCTGCTTCACAGGTGGGGAGAATGTTAAGGCAATTAACCAGCAGACGGGAGCATTTGTGGAGATCTCCCGACAGCCGCCACCTAACGGTGACCCCAACTTTAAAATGTTCATTATCCGTGGCGCACCACAACAGATTGACCATGCCAAACAACTAATTGAAGAAAAAATTGAGGTATTATTGACTTTTATTATTGTGAGAAATGGGGCAAATCAGTTTACCGTAGTAGCTAGGCCTTATTGCTTTTTGCCTTTTTTTTTTTTTTTTCCCTCTGATAGAATTCCCTCCACACCACAGTATATCAGGGTGACCACACATTAACAAACCCCTAAGGGAGCGTTTTTAAATACTACAGCTCCTGTAAACAATTGTTTGGACTCAGGATTTAAATGTAGAGAGATGTGAGGCTGGCCATACATTATACACTTCTTGTGCAATTTTATTTTAGATTTACCAAAACCATATAAAATGAGGTCAAACCTAAACACTTTCAATATGTAAGCAATTAGGCAGGCCCTTGCACTATATCATTTAAGGTAAATCCAAAGGAAACTGAAGAAGAAATTTGTATAATGTATGGCCCGGCTTAGGCAGGCGTTGTCCTGTCATGTTTAGTTTTAGGATTGAGCCCTAGTTCACACTTTTGCGATGCAGGATATGTAATCCTGTGCGTTTCTCACACAGCATTGCAATTGCACGGTGTCAATGCGATCTGGTGCGGATGTCAGTGTTAGATTAACGTCGCCCCGAAACCGATCACAAAACGCAGTGCGATTGCCTGAATCGCATGGGTGTGAACATGTGATGCGATTCATGTGTGGGGGGAAAAAGGGTCCTTCACTTTTTTGGTGCGAATGCAATGCGATTGAGCCATACAAAAAGTAAGGCTCAAATCTTTGCTGCACAAACATTGCAGATTACGTGCACAGGAACACAATGCGATTCCTGCGCAAATCACATACGGTGTCTGCATCGCACAAGGGTAAACCCAGAGTTAATCTACAGTCGTCAATATTTTCTTATTAACATAGGCAAATTAGATGTAGTAGGATCTTAAGTGTTTTGGGTAATTGTGGCCCCTCTCACCCTGAAATTTGAGGTTAATTTGAAGTGATAGTAAAGCCTTTTTTTTGTTTTTTGTTCGGTTTTATTTTATCTTTTTCGTATAATAAAAACATGTTCTACTTACCTGCTCTGTGCAGTGGTTTTGCACATAGTAGCCTGGATCCTCCTCTTCTTGGGTCCCACTAATTTGTTTTTGTTTTACTTCTTTCTAGGGCCCCCTTTGTCCGATTGGGCCTGGCCCTCCAGGTCCTGGTCCATCTGGACCCATGGGACCATTTAACCCTGGCCCTTACCCACCCGGACCTCCAGGAGCTCCTCCACAGTATGTACCGCTAAATTATCTCTAAATCAGACTTGCATTGTATGAATTTTGTATTGTATGAATTTTGTAAAAGGGCAGCTATGCGACACAATGCAATTGATATGTCACCACTTATCTACATTAGTACATGTCGGGAGCGATTAGACACTAGCTACATTCCATGTAGAGTAATATAGCCACCCTCGTGAAGGAAGTTAAAGCGGGAAAAATGTATTTTTCTGGCTGTGCTTTCCAATGCTGCCATTATCATGGCTACAGCTGCCTAATACAAAAGCTGCCTAAAATGTCAAGTCTTTGGACAGACGCAGCTCTTAATGCTTCTTCACTATTAGGTTATGTGCCATCTACAGGAGTAGACTAGGAAGTGAAGTTTTCACTAGGGATGCACCAAAATGAAAATTTTGGGCTGAAACCGAAAATGCAGGATGCCCTTGGCCGAAAACCGAAACCAAAAATGACTTTTCCCCCCAAAATTTTTTAAAATGGATAGAACAGGGGCATACACCTAAAACAGGCAGCGACGTACACCTGTTGCTGCCACCCTGTCACAGTATATGTACTGTGATGGGTTGGCAAGAGGTCAATTTAATTACCAATGGTATTTGTATTATGCAGCATGAGGGGGTTAATGTATTGCCACTGCTGGTCACTCATCTATTAGTGACCGACCAGTGGCAGTTAATTAACCCCTTTGTGCTGCATTAGTGCAACCAGTATCAATGCAACCAGTGTTAATTAACACTGATACTGGTTGCACTAATGCAGCACAAAGGGGTTAATTACCTGCCACTGGTCAGTCACTTATAGATGAGTGACCAGCAGTGACAATACATTAACCCCTCATGCTTCATAATACAAATACCATTGGTAAGCTCCCCCCCCCCCCCCCCCCCACTGCCTCATGGTCCCCCTCGGCAGTACACCCCCCCCCCCTAGCTCAGCGCCCCCCCCTCGGGTGTCCTTCATTTAAAAGTCCCGCCTCTGGCCGGCGGCCCGCCTGCCGGTGATGTCACTACTACGATCTGTGTTGAATGAAGTGACATACCGGACGGGAGGGCGGGGCGAGCGGCCGCTATAGATACTAGAACTATGTGATCCATCCCTGTCAGCTCAGCGGGACTGTGTGTGAATGAGAAGTGACCTGACACCGGGCGGGGGGAGCGGCCGCTAATAACTATAACTATGTGAGCCTTCACTGTCAGCGGAGATACATGCCTGACAGTGAAGTGAAGGCTCACATAGTTATAGTTATTGGCGGCCGCTCCCCCCGCCCGGTGTCAGGTCACTTCACATTCACACATAGTCGCGCTGAGCTGACGGATGGATCACATAGTTCTAGTATCTATAGCGGCCGCTCGCCCCGCCCTCTCGCCTGGTATGTCCATTCATGCACACATCTAGTAGTAGGGACGTCATTGAGAGGCGGGCGGCCGGCCAGAGGCGGGACTTTTAAAATCTGCCCTGCGCTGCGCCCTCCTCCTTCCTCACGGCGGCCATTATTTTCGGCAATGTTAACCCATTATCGGCCGAAATGGGATAGGCTCATTTTCGGCCGATAATTTCGGTGGCCGAAATTTCGGTGCATCCCTAGTTTTCACTCGACACGCCTACAGGGTCTGTCCCTCATGACATAACCCCAGACACACTGTGCTCTCAAATCAGTTTCTTGTTGCCTAGTTTAGGAGTAGGACCTAGGTTCCCTGCTGGGACTTCGGTCTCAGTTTTTTTTTTATTGTGAGAATGTTTTTCTCTTTACTCGCTATTGCTAGCTAGTGTCAGGGGGATCCTCCTGGTGAACTACAAGCGACAGCCGGGCTGGGGTTTCGCATTGGATAATTTAGATCCTTATTTGTTCCCAGCCTGGAGTGTGAGCAGGTTGTGGTCCACCCAGGCCTCGCTACGACGGAGCCGCGGTGGATGGGGACGAGCCTGCGAGCGGATGCCTCGCCGGGACGCATCGACCTGGAACGCCCTGAGTCGCAGCGTACCCCCTTTGGCTGGCAGCACCCCCACTCGGGGTGGGAGGCGAATTGTATCGAAACACAGCCCACCCAGTCCATGGTATGGTGAGTGATTCATTACCACCTGTGTCCCTGTAGCAGACCTGAGGGGGAGATGTGGGCCCACTTCTGGGGATAACAGGGCTGTGTTTTCTCTGAAAGATCCCCCGGGCCTATCAGGACAGGCCCTGCCCTCCTTGCTCTAGGGGGGCGCTATAGTCGGTACTGAGGATGTTACCTTTACCTGGGGGCTGGGGGGGTCCCTTTAGGTGAATTCCTGTGGTGGCCTCATGCCTGGGGTCCTGAGCGCTTGGCGCCGTTTTCGGCTGCCATTTTAAGTGTGGGCAATAGGCTCTTTGTGTAAGGGTAGCGGCCATTTTCCCTAAGCTTCCTATACTTTACTATTGGCACCATTTTTTTGTGGCCTCAGGCTACACAGGCAGTGTGCGGCCTCTAGTGGTGATATGTCACTTCCTGTCAGATGTGTTCATGCTGGAAATTGCACTACAGAGCTGCGACTTCTCAGAGGTGATAAAGTAAGGGGTTTTGTTCCTTTGGGTATTCCTCGGGCGCACTTTTTGCTCCTGCCAGCCTTTAAGGGGGAATCCAGATACAGCGTGGTACAGCGGTGTGGACCGCGATTGTGATTTAAAATGGCAGTGCACTTTTTTTTTTTTTTTTTTTTTTTTAAACTTGCAAAATGGAGTCCCAAGGTAAAAAATTCCCCCCTTTAAACTTTATTAGTGTGCATGTCGGACCATCCGGATCGCAGTCTCTCATGTCTGTCTGCAGCTTTGAAAAATCTGGCGTCAAAGGTAAACTTTGATAAAACAAGTCGCTTTCCAGAAATGGCCACTGCCTTCTGAGTCCTCTGATTCAGAGCCTGATATGGTCGCCATGGACCATCCCATCCCTGAGGGATTTCTGTCTTTGCAGTCAGATGGTCAGGAGGATATGCCCTCCTCGGCTGAAGTGCGGGAACGCTCTAAGGTGAAGGCACTGATTCTTTCAGTAAGGGAAACATTGAAAATTGACGAGCCCACACAGTCAGGACAGCAGGTTGTTTTTGGCTCCCGCAAAAGCCCAGAAGTCGGGTCAGGTGTTGCCTTGTCCTGAAGACCTTTACCATATGGTGAATGGGCAATGGCGCATTAAACACGTGCTAGTGGTGCAAAGCGCTGTAAACGCCGTTATCCCTTTACCGACTCTGTCTCAAATAAGGTGGATCACCCTGTTTCCAGAACAAATCTACTGTGGTGCCTGTAGAAGTCTCCCCGGTGTTTGCGGACCGGTGGAATCCCTTTTCCGCCACCTGCAGTTGCTGGCGGGTTCGATACTTAAACCTTTATTCGCGTCTGTCCTGGTTTCTTAGACGGTTACAAAATGGGTTGCAGTGCTTGGGGGTAACTTGAACGCTGAAAGTTCCCCTGACTCTGTTGAGCTCACGCTCCAGATGGCCCAGGCCCTGGTGTAACTTTGTGCTGCGGCCCTGGACGCGGCTCCTCTGGTTGCCAGAGTGTCAGTGGTGGGGATTACCATACGCTGCATGGTGTGGCTGCAGAGCTGGTCGGCGCACCAGGCTTCTAAGGCCTTAACTGATCTCCCATTTTTTGGGGTGATCGCCTGTTTGGGGACTCGTTGAATGAGTTAATCAAGGGCCCAACTGGGGGGTAAGAGTTTTCTGCTACCCCAATCCTAAAAAGGCAAGGCTTCGCAGTAAGAGGGGACCCTCTTTCTCGGCTTACAGGCGATTTATTTTTCGTGCCTCAAGGGAGCAAGGAAAAGGTAAATCGTTCAGAGCCTCTGGAGATAACTAGAAGGCTTAGTTGGGTAAGCCCAAGACTAGCCGGTCTGGTTTGACGGAAACATCATCTTCTGCGTAAAGGGGCGCCCTCACCCGATTCTGGGGTGGGGGTGTCTGTTACTTTTAGGAACCCTGGACGTCTGATTTTGGACAAATGGGTTCCTGAACTAATTCGTTCAGGGTACAAGATCGAAAATCGGTCTCGTCCAGCAGGCAGATTGTTTCCTCAAGTCTGTCGCCGGCTCGCTTGAAGGATCTGAGGCAGTGCATGATCTCCATGCACAGGGAGTGTTTCTGTCGGTTCCTCAGCGGGATAGGTTGAGGTTTTTATTCAAACCTGTTCACAATGCCCAGAAAGGTGGGCAAGGTGCGTCCAATTTTGGACCTTAAGTCACTACCGCTTTGTATAGGTGCAGAAGTTTCAGATGGAATCCGGTCGGTGGTAGTGTCTTTCAATCGGGGATTTTCTGGCCTCCATTGATATCAGTTGCGTATCTGCACATCCCTACCTACGAGGGTCATCAGCGGTCTCTCCGTTTCGCAGTGGCAGAAGAGCACTTTTAATTTGTGGCTTTACCCTGTGGTCTAGCCTCTGCTCGCAGAGTTTTCCCCGAGGTTTTGGCTCCGGTGTTGGCTTTGTTCCGAAAAAGGGGATTGCGATCCTCTGGTATCTGGACGATCTCCTGTTGAGAGCAAGTTCTCACCCAACCCTGTTGGGCGACCTGTCCATCATGGTTCAGACCCTTCAGGAGTTCGGGTGGACCACCCAACTTCAAATCTGCGCCGACTCTGTCGGTGCGATTGAATTACCTGGGTATGATTTTGGACTCCTCGCTGGAAAGTCTTTCTCCCTGAGGACAAGCTTAGCATAGCGTGATCGGGTTGCTGTTGGGAAACGCTCTCCTCCCTGTGGACTTGCATGCGGGCTTTGGGACACATTGTGTCGACCCTCGAGGCAGTCCCGTTTGCTCAAACTCACACAAGACCTCTACAGATGGATTCTTGTCAAGTAGAACAAGGATCCACAGTCCTTTAGAATGGTATGTCTGAGCCGGTCCACGAGGTTGGAGCTCTCGTGGTGGCTTCTGTCTCCTGCTCTGAGCCAGGGCGAGTCTTTTTCTACCACTGTTGTGGATGGTGGTCACCACGGATGCCAGCCTGTTGGGCTGGGGTGGAGTGTTGCACTGTCTCTGTGCCCAGGGATTCTGGTTAACAGAGGAATCCTCCTTGCCGAAAAATGTCCTGGAGCTCAGGGCAATCGGGCTCTGCCTGCTCCACTGGACGCCTCGGTTGCACGGCTTTCCAGTTCGGGTACAATCCGACTATGCCGCGGCTGTGGCTTACATCAATCATTCAAGGGGCACCAAGAGGGCCTGGGACGTGTCCGAGATTCTGACTTGGGCTGGGGAACATGATCCGGCTCTCTCCGCAGTTCCCATTCCAGGAGTGGGGAACTGGCTGGCGGATTACCTGAATCATCTGGTTCTGGATCAGGGAGAATGGTCCCTGCATCCAGAGATTTTTCATCTCGTGTGTGCCTGGTGAGGAACTCCGGAGGGTGGATCTGTTTGCGCAAGGTTAAGAGGTTCGTGGCCAGGGCTTAGATCCTCTGGCCGACACCGCAGATGCATTGGTGGTTCCTTGGAGCCGTTATCGGCTGATTTATGCCTTTTCTCCGATGCAGCTATTGTAAAGGTTCCTCTGCGTGTTGGTGGTGAGATAGGTGCCGGTGATTCTGGTAGCCCCAGACTGTCCTCGCTGGTCTTGGCACGCAGACCTGGTAATGGTCATCGAGCTTCCCTGGAGGCTGCCTCTGTGAGGATTTGCTGTCTCAAGGGCCGATCTTTTATCCTGCTTTATGGTCGCTGGCCTTAACTACATAACTATGAAGGCCAGGTATTGAGAGACAGAGGTCTCTCTGATTCTGTGATTCCTACCTTGCTAAGGGTTAGGAAGACGGCTTCCGGGATGATTTCTCATTGTTCTTGGAAGAGGCCTATTGCCTGGGGTCAATCGCAAAGATGCATACTCGCTTCTTTTCGGTGGCGAGGGTCTTGGCCTTTCTGCAGAAGGAGTTGAGCAACGCTTGGCTTTAGGTAGGCTTACAGGTCTGGTGTCGGCATTAGCCTTTTACTTCAGACGCCCCTTGGCGACTAATTCCTTGCTCCACACGCTTATTCAACGGGTGCGTCATCTGGCTCCACCTAGGAGATCACCTTGGCCTCCGTGGGCTCTGGTTTGGTTTTGTCCGTTCTTTTCCATTCTTTAACGGCCTCCCTTTGAAAACATTTGGGAAATTTTTCTGCCTTTGTCTCAGGTTGCCTCTCTGGCTATAGCTTCTGCCCACAGAGTGTCTGCGTTGGCAGCTCTGTCCTGCCGTTCGCCTTATTTGGTGGTTTAGAGATATTTTCTACGACCTAATTAATCTTTTCTTCCTTGGGTGGTGTCTGCTTTCCACCTCTACAAAGATATTGTTTTGCCTTCGCTTTGTGCTATGCCCAAGCATCCCAAGGAATTTGCCTTGCATTCGCTGGTTGTGGTTTGGGCTCATCAGGGCTTTCCTGTCAGCCACAGCGTCCTTTTGGACATCTGATTCCTTGTTTATCCTTCCTGAGGGATCTCTGGGTTCAGCTGCGTCTGCTGCGACCATGTCAGAATGGATCAGGGGGACAATTGTTCAAGCCTATTCATTAAAGGGTCAGATTCCTCCTTCCCTGTGAGGGCGCATTCTACCAGAGCGCTGAGTGCCTCTTGGGCTTTTCGCCATCAGGCTTCTGTTGCTCAGGTGTGTAAAGTGGCGACTTGGTTGTCTGTACACATTTTTACAAATTCTTGTAAGTTGACTTCATGGCATCCTCGGATGCCTCCTTTGGCCGCAAGGTTTTGCAGGCTGCTGTTTAAAGAGACTTGTTTGTTTTTTTTTTTTCTCTTTAAGGGGTTGTGTTTTTTTGTTCTTTTGTGGGTAAGCTCCTGTTTTTATTGTTTGAGCTTTTTGTTCAGTTGGCTACGTTTTTAGCCTTGGAAATACGTTAACAGTTTTTGGTTGCCTTCTTCCCACCCCTCATGCCTACACTGCTTTGGGACGTCCCAATAGTGAAGAAGCAGAGCTACGTCTTTCAAAAGGACGTAAGAGAAATTGGATTTTTGTAAGAACTTACGTAAAATCCTTTTCTGAGTCCTCTGACAGATGCAGCTCCCATCCCTCTTTTGTTTTGGGGTTGGTTGTGTCTTTTACTGCTTGCTACGAAACTGATTTGAGAGCACCGTGTATCTGGGGTTGAAGTGAGGGATAGCCCCTGTAGGCGTGTTGAGTGAAAACTTTTCACTGCCTAGTCTACCCCTGTAGATGGCGCATAACCCAATTGTGAAGAAGCATTAAGAGCTACGTCTGTCAAAGGACTCGGCGAAAAGGATTTTACGGTAAGCTCTTTTTTCTTCGTTTGTGATATTTCAGTGTTTTTTCCAGTCTTATTTATTTAATTTCGGTTAGTGTGGAAGTTAGTACACCTGTTGGGATTTTTATTGCTCCTTGGGACTCCTGTCCCACATATAATTTACCTAGCAGGAGAGCCAGTTTCTGGAATAATTTTACATCTTTAATTCCATATAGGAGACAGATGCCTGATTAATGACCAGCATCACATTGCATGTGTAGGTTACCACAGGGGTGGCTTGACTAGTTCTGTATTATTATACAGCTCTGTTTGTTTCTCTGATACTTTCAGTGTTTCAGGTATTTTTGTCTGCCCCTGTGCTATGACAGCCCAACAAATTCTTCAGGCCTTAAAACATTGCATTTCTTTTCTTTTCTTTCTATGTACAGTCCGGGTCCTCCGCCACCACCTCCCCCACACCAATATCCGCCACAAGGTTGGGGAAGCACGTATCCCCAGTGGGGGCAGCCGCCAGCTCCTCACGACCCCAGTAAGTGTTACACAATATTCTAGGTGCTTGCTTCTCTGAACTGTTACGTAGGGCCTGCTTATTTTAGCAATTATTTGTTGTAATATATTAAAACCTTTCAAAGTGTACAGCAACACACGCCATGTCATTTTCTCACTAAATTCACCCAACTTTCAGGCTGGGTTCTCACACATGCGAATTGGATGCAAGTTTCTTTGCATCCAATTCGCATGACAGGCAAGTGTAACCGGCTCTCAATGGAACCGGTTCACACATGTCTGGGACGGCCGTAGTCCAGATTGAAAAGGGGTTCGGTGCGTCTTTGCGTCCGGTTCAGGCTAAAATTCAGTTGTGAATCGTACCTGAACCGGTTTACAGGAACGCACCGGACTCCTCTCTCAACCGCGGCTGCAGATATGTGAACCCAGGCCTCACTCATGGTTTGCATAGTTTCTCCCAATTCTATTAAATGAAGAGAACAGTTTTTTTTGTGTGCACCATGATTGAGCTCTACTGTACTCCCTCCTGTACAGCATTGTGCAATGCAGTTGGATAGCTTTCCATTCATGGACTCGTGTTGACTGTGCTGTGGAATCATGATGTATGTTTCAGAGGGGAATTGATGAAGCCCGGAGTAGGCAGAATCTGGATAAGCTGTGCATGGGGAAAACTGTCACTTTCTAGTTTTTTGTTTTGAAGCTAGAAACTGCTTGGGTATCATGCACAATTGCTCCAGATTCTGTCTGCTCCAGTTTTAGTAAATTTCCATATGCATTTCAAAATAGAATTTTAATTTTTTCAAGTCATTCTGTTTTTTATATTCACCTATACATTTATTTGTATGTATTTTATAAGGCTTATTTAACCACTTGACCTCGAAGATTTTACCCCCCGTCCATGACCAGGTGACTTTGCAATATGGCACTGCATTGCTTTAACTTACCATTGCACGGTCGTACGACGATGTACCCAAATAAAAATTTAGTTTTTTCCCCCCACAAATAGCTTTCTTTTAGTGGTATTTTGTCACCTCTGGTTTTTATTTTTTTGCGCTTTAAATAAAGACCCGTCCATTTTGAAGAAAAACAAATTTTTTTACTTTCTGCTATAAAACGTATCCAATAAAAATTTTGCATAAATTTAGGCCAGCATGTATTCTGCTACATATTTTTGGCAATAAAAAAAATCCCAATAAGCGTATATTGGTTTTACACGAACTTTATAGGGGCTATGGGAGATATATTGGAGTTTACATTTTTTTTTTTTTTCTTATACTGGTAATGGCTCTCATCAGCGACTTGTAGCCGGACTTCGATATTGCGGCGGACAATCTGACACTTTCACTTTTGACACTTTGTGCGAATCAGTGGCGCTACAGTGTTGAGTGCTAACAATATTCACTGTCACTGTACTAATGACACTGGCTGGGAAGGGGTTAAACATTTGAGGGTGATCAAAGGGTTAAATGTGTGCCTAGCCAGTGTTTGTGTAAACTGTGTGCTGCTTTTACTAAGGGTATATATGAGTCCTAGTCCCAGTTCTGTGATGTTTACTGATGATCGGCGGGTGCCGGAGGACATAGTGCTTAGCACCCGCAGATCGGCTTCTGCTGTACATATTCATTGCGGAAGCCGTGTGCTCGCCGCCTACATATATACTTGACCTGGCGCATAGCTGCTGCCCTGTAGCAGTAAAACTGCTAAAGGGTGGTAAGCAAGTGGTTAAAGTTTAATTAAAAGCAAAACTTTTTAATTGTATTTTTTTTTTTCGTTTTGGACAGTGGAGAGGGATTAGAACACCTGTCAATTTTTACTGCTGTTTGTGCCCCCATTGGGGAGATTCACCCTTTCTCCTGTTTACCTTTTATCATTGAAAGTAAAAGAATATCCCAAATTTTGGGTTGTCTCCAGAACAGTAAGAGGGGAAATCTTCCAATAGGGACATTAGTTCTGGTGACCTGGGGGTCCCCAAGGAATTCTTCCAATTTGCAGGGATTTCCTCACTTCCTGTTTGGGACTGTGAAGGAAAATCTCTCCAATAAAACAGATTGCAAAAAAAAAAAAAATTCACAGGGGTTATAACCCTTCCCTTGCTCTTTCCAAAATGAAGAAAAAGACAGAAGTGAGCGATCAAAGGCCGCTGGTTGCTCAGTTCTCAGTCTTCAGTCACCGGCTCTCTGCTTTGCTCTTCCAGGGCTCACTGGCACGCTGGGCTGTGGTGGGGTGAGAGCGGCTGGCTCACTCTCAGCTGCTCATTAAGAGGCTGAGCCAGAAGCTGGTCCAGGCATGTGGGTAAATCCCAACTATAAAGCTGGGATGGATTCAGAGCCTGGATCGGCTCAAAACGGGTCAAAGAAGTGCAGGACGAACTGCACTCCTGTGATCCATAGAAGTATGGCCAAAAAAGCTTTGTCCATATTTCTCCTTTTTAAAGTATAACTAAAGGCAATTTTATTTTTTTTTTTTTAGTTTTGGATAGATTGGCGAGGGATTAGAATACCTGTCAGTTTTTATTGCTGTCTGTCCCCCTTTTATGGAGGTTCACCCTCTTTTTGTCCTGTTTACCATTATTGAAAGTAAAAAAAAAAAATCCTAAATTTATGGTTGTCCTCAGAAAAGTAACAGAGGGGACATCTTCGAACGGGGACACTAATTCTGATGATCTGGGAGTCCCCAAGGAATTTCCTTTTTGTAGGAATTTCCTTTCACTTCCTGTCTGGTTATGGGACACAAATTGCTTAAAAAAAAAAAAATCTGAGAGGGGTTATAACCTTTCCTTACTCTATCCAAAAAAAAAAAAAAAAAAATTTGCCTACTTTATTAACACTGTTTAAGTTTTGACGCACAATATAAAGTGTTACTAAACATACATCAGTCTCTATATGCAGTAAAGCATGCTTGTTATACTCACTGTGGAACCTAAGGGGTTAATCCTCTTGATTGTGTAAAAAGGCTGTTTGATCCTATCTTTTCTGTTCCTCCCCTTCTTCCACAGTCCCCAATCCATCTCCTGATAGAACAGAGGCGCATGCTCAGTTTGGTGTGTATTGCTAGAGTTTTTTTGTTTTCCTTGGGTGAGAGTGCATGTGATCAGCACAGGGCCAATCAGCACTGTCCAGATAGATGGTCAGGGGTCCTGCAGCCTCATAGGACAGTCAGAGCAGAATAAAAACTCCAAGTTTTAACTAGACACTGATAGAAGTAAGAAGGCTGCTGTATACTGCTAATGAGAAAATGTATTTAGCACTTTATATTTACTAAAATATTTGCATTTTCATGTCTACTGTGGGAGACCAGATATAGTGAATGACCAGATATACGGTTTAATGACCAGGCCATTTTTTGAGATGCAGCACTGTTACTTTAACTGACAGTTGCGTGGTCATGCAATGCTGTACCAAATTGGCCCATTGGCCAATAGGCAATCTTCTACGTTTTTATGGGGGTAGAATTATCCCAATGGGTGTATATTGATTGGTTTATATGCAGTCTACAAACTATGGGATATATGCTGGAATTTGTATTCATATTTTTATTTTTTTTTAATATTAGAAAGGTCGGTGAACAGAGACTTAGAGCCGGTTCACATTAGCGCGACTTGTCAGCCTGACAAGTCGCACTCCCTCGCGGTCCATTGACCGCTACAGGACCCGCTCCAAGTCGGAGCGACAGAAGTCGCTCCGACTTAGAAAAAGGGTCCTGTACTATTTTGGGGCGACCTCGGAGCGACTTGCATAGACTTCCATTATGTGAATTCCCTGCAAGTCGCTCCGAAGTCGTGGTGCAATGTAAAGCACAAGTCGCCCCCGAAGTAGTAAGGAGTCGTGTCGCGCTAATGTGAACCGGCTCTTGTAACGGGTCTGCAATATTGCATTGGCCACTGACACATTTGACACTTTGTGGGGACTAGTGATACAAATCCAGTGATCACTGTATACAGAAAACACTGTATCCCCTGTCAGAACGGTGATCTGCTTTTTGTGTCTCTGCCTGACGATCGGTGGGTGCCGGAGCACATTGCGCGCCCGGCACCCCCAAATTGGCTTCTACTGCAGGCGGAAATGCAGGATTTGGCGCACAGTGCCTGCCCTGTAGCAGAAAAACTGCTATAGGGTCAGCAAGTGTAACTATAGATACAAATTTATAAAAACAGTACGTAGCATTAACCTAGTAGAGATTCCCCAGTTATACACTTACTACCTTCCCCCCCCCCCCCTTTTTTATTACTATCCTGCTAGTGGATCTGTAATTTTTCTACACCCTGGAATGGTGACAGCACAGTTAATTCTGCAGTTCAGGAGGGCAGTATTTTTAATATGAAGTGTATAACGGGGGATCTCTACTACAGAACAGGAGGGCATGACCTCAGAACTAAACTTAGAGAGTAGTTGGTGCGTAGAACAGACTTCCAGCAAATCTAGCGAGTCAGCCAAAAGTAGGTGAATGTAATGTAACATGCTTAGAAAAAGCCATAGCTCTATACTCCGACAAAAAAAGTCTAAAGAAGAAAGCCAACTAAATGTTTTCTGGATAGCTTTATCAGAGCAGTGTGTGTTTGTTTTTTTCCTAACCATTCCCTCCTGTATCAGGTATTATTGTTGGTCCTGCCAGTAGAACTGTTATTTTATTTTGCTCTTGGTACCATGTGGTTCATGTTTGTTATCCAAAGCTATTTTACAGCTTGCCTGCCACTTTCAGTAACTGGCACAGCCACAGTTAGGGGACACACAACCCCTGTCAATGGGCAGAATTTGTGCTTAGTTTGGCTGTGGCAGTAGACATCTGACCCAGTGATGGCAGATGGAAGAGAACCTGTATTTCACAGCTTAGCAGTTTAGATTAGTCCCTGTCCCGCAGGTGTGTCAAACTGGCGGCCCTCCAGCTGTTGCGGAACTACAAGTCCCATCATGCCTCTGTCAGCGGGAGTCATGCTTGTAACTGTCAGCCTTGCAATGCATCATGGGACTTGTAGTTCCGCAATAGCTGGAGGGCTGCCAGTTTGACACCTGTGCGCGGCTGCAGGAGGCATTGACTCTACTCCAGAAAGAAATTGTAGCTAGCTCTGTTGGTTGTATTTCTATGAGAAGTGGACTGATTGCTGAATAATGCCTATTCATACTATGCTGTAACATATGGAAAAATGTTCTCCATTGTTCACCTATCTCTTTTTTTTTCTTCCTGCAGCAAAACCTCCAGCCCCCACAGACCCCAGTGCAGCCTGGGCTGCTTATTACTCACACTATTACCAGCAGCCTCCTGCCCCCGTCCCTGGACAGCCTCCTGCTGTCCCCGTCCCACCACCACAAGGAGAACCGCCCCAGCAGCCCCCGCCTGCCAGCCAGCCTGATTACACAAAGGCCTGGGAAGAATACTACAAGAAGATGGGTAAGTAATGAGAAATGTGTGGATGTGTGTTGCCTGTGGTGTGACACAGCTTGTGTCCTGCTGCTGACACTTGTACTGCCTCTGCCCACAGGTCAGCAGACACCTCAACCTGCAGGACAGCCAGACTATACAAAAGCATGGGAGGAATATTACAAGAAACAAGGTAAGTCTCCATCCTGAAAACCTATTACTGACAGCACTGTGCAATTCAGTAATGTCTTGTAAATGAACAGGAGATAATTCACTGCAATCAAACCATTCACCAAACCTATGCATAAATCTTTACAATCATATAAAAGTACAGCACAATAAATATAATAAACTCTGATTACCTTTGCCTAATTCAAAGTCGCAGGACTGGAAGGGGCTAGTAGTGACCCCAAATGGGAAAAGACAGTATCAATAAGGGACAAGAAAGAGAAAATAAAACAAAACGTAAAAACAGATGTATGAAGAAAAAGAAACCGTGTATGTGTGTGTATATGCACATACACAAACCCGATTCCCAAAAAGTTGGGCCACTGTACAAATTGTGAATAAAAACAGAAGGCAATGATGTGGAAGTTTCAAATTTCAATATTTTATTCAGAATACAACATAGATGACATATCAAATGTTTAAACTGAGAAAATGTATCATTTTAAGGGAAAAATAAGTTGATTTTAAATTTCATGGCATCAACACATCTCAAAGTTGGGGGACAAAGCCATGTTTAGCACTGTGTGGCATCCCCTCTTCTTTAGAAGTCTACAAACATCTGGGGACTGAGGAGACAAGTTGCTCAGGTTTAGGAATAGTAATGTTGTCCCATTCTTGTCTAATACAGGCTTCTAGTTGCTTAACTGTCTTGGGTCTTTGTCGCTTCTTCCTCTTTATGATGCGCCAAATGTTTTCTATGGGTGAAAGATCTGGACTGCAGGCTGGCCATTTCAGTACCCAGGTCCTTCTTCTACGCAGCCATGATGTTGTAATTGATGCAGTATGTGGTCTGGCATTGTCATGTTGGAAAATTCAAGGTCTTCCCTGAAAGAGACAACGTCTGGATGGGAGCATATGTTTTTTTAGAACTTGGCTATACCTTTCAGCATTGATGGTGCCTTTCCAGATGTGTAAGCTGCCCATGCCACATGCACTCATGCAACCCCATACCATCAGACATGCAAGCTTCTGAACTGAGCGCTGATAACTTGGGTCGTCCTTGTACTCTTTAGTCTGGATGACATGGCGTCCCTGTTTTCCAAAAAATTCAAATTTTGATTTGTCTGACCACAGAACAGTTTTCCACTTTGCCGCAGTTCATTTTAAATGAGCCTTGGCCCAGAGAAAACACCTGCGCTTCTGGATCATGTTTAGATATGGCTTCTTTTTTGACCTATAGAGTTTTTGCTGCCAACGGCGAAAGGCACTGTGGATTGTGTTCTCCGACAATGTTTTCTGGAAGTATTCCTGAGCCCATGTTGTGATTTACATTACAGTAGCATTCCTTTGGGATGCAGTGCTGTCCAAGGGCCCGAAGATCACGGACATCCAGTATTGTTTTCCGGTCTTGACCCTTACGCACAGAGATTGTTCTCGTGTGTGTGTGTGTGTTTATATATTTTTTTTAATATGTGTGTATATATGAATTTCTCTTACGGACAGACGCAGCTCTTTATGCTGCTTCACTAATGGGTGATGCGCCATCTACAGAAGTAGACTAGGCAGTGAAGTTTCACTCGACACGCCTATAGGGGCTGTCCCTTACGACATAACCCCAGACACACTGTGCTCTAAAATCAGTTTCTTGCTGCCTAGTTTAGGAGTAGGACCTAGGTTCCCTGCTGGGACTCCGGTCTGTTTTTTTTTTTTAATTTTCTTTTGACAATATTTATCTTTACTCACTATTGCTAGCTAGTGTCAGGGGGATCCTCCTGGTGAACTACAAGCGACATCCGGGCTGAGGTTGTGCACTGGATAATCTAGATCCTTATGGTCTCCCAGCCTGGCCACCGAGCGTGAGCAGGTTGTGGTCCACCCAGGCCTCGCCACGACAGATCCCAGTGGATGGGGACGAGCCTGCGAGCAGATGCTTCGCCGGGACACATCGACCTTGAACGCCCTGAGTCGCAGCATACCCCTTTCTGGCAGGCAGCACCCCCACTCAGGGTGAGAGGCGAGCTGTTTCGGAGCAGAGCCCCCTGGTCCATGGTATAGTGAGTGATGCAACGTCCCCCGTGTCCCTGAGACAGTCCATTGAGGGGGAGATGTGGGCACACTCCTGGGGGATAACGGGGCTGATTTTTCTCTGAAAGATCCCCCAGGACTGGTCCTGCCCTCCCCCCTGGGGGCGCTATAGCAGCGTCTGATGCCTAGGGAGGAGGGGGGTATCAAAGATGTTACCTTGTCCTGGGGGGAATCCTGTTAGATTCCCGCGGTGGCCTCATTCCTGGGTTCCTGAGTGCTTGGCGCCGTTTTCGGCTGCCTTTTTAGTGTGGGCATAGGCCGCTCTGTGTATTGTCAGCGGCCATTTTCTCTTTGCTTCCTGTACTTTTCTATTGGCACCATTTTGTTGTAGCCTGAGACTACACAGGCAGGCTCGGCCTCTAGTGATGTTTTGTCACGTCCTCCCAGAAGTTTCTCATGCTGAAGACTGACTGCAGAGCGGCTGCTTCTCAGGGTGCTGGTACAGTAAGGGGTGTTAGTCCTTTGGGCATTCCTCGGGCACACTTGGCTCCTGTCAGGGCACATAATAACCTTAAAGGGGGACTCCGGCTTTAGCGTGCTCCAGCGGTGCGGATCGCAATTTTAAAAGGGGCAGTACACTTAATTTAGCAGAAAAGAAAAGAGTCCCAAGGTGAAAATATTCCCTCTGATTTCATTTGTGTGCCTGGGCCAATCCGGATCACCATCTCTCCTTTCTGCAGCCTTACAAACTCTGGCGTCAAAGGTGGATCTTGTGATGAAACAAGTTGCTACCCACAAACGGCCGATGCCCTCTGTCTTCTGATTCAGAGCCTGATGTGGTTGCCACAGACAATCCCATCCCTGAGGAGGATGAGTCCTTGGCTGCAGCGCGGAAACGCGCTCTGGTGGAAGCACTGATTCGTTCAGTAAGGGAAACATTTCAGTCTTCTGCTCTCGCAAAGCCCAGAAGTCGGGTCAGGGTTTTCCTTGCCCCGAGGATTTTCACGATATTGTGAATGAGCAATGGTGGCGCATTAAGCATGTGCTGATGGTACCGAAGCGCTTTCAGCGCCGTTACCCCTTTGCAGACTCAGCTTCAAATCGTTGGACAGTGTCACCTAAGGTGGATCACACGGTTTCCAGGTTGAATAAATCTGTGGTATCTGTTGAAGACTCCCCAGTGTTTAAAGACCCGATGGACAGGCGACTGGAATCCCTTTCTCGCCACCTGCACTTGTTGGCGGGTTTGATTCTAAAGCCTGTGTTCTCGTCTGTCCTGGTTTCTCAGACGATTACAGAATGGGTCAATGTGCTTGGGAGCAACCTGAATGCCGAGTCGGTTCCTCCAACTCTAATTGAGCTCACGGATGGCCTAGGCCATGGTGTACCTGTGTGATGCGGCCCTGGACGCGGCTCCTCTAGTTGCCAGAGTGTCTGCGGTGGGGATCGCCATACGCTGCATGGTGTGGCTGAAGAGCTGGTCGGCGGATCAGGCTTTTAAGAAGGCCGTAACTGATCTTCCCTTTGGAGGTGAATGTCTGGTGACTCCTTGGATGAGTTTATCAAGGGTCTAACAGGGGGCAAGAGTACTCTTCTCCCCCAATCCTCAAAAGGCAAGGCACCTCACAGTAAGCGGGGGCCTTCCTTCAAGGCTCTTAGGGGGCTTTTTCGTGCCTCATGGGCGCAGGAAAAAGGCAAACCGCTCAGAGCCTCCGGTGGCAACAAGAAGGCTTGGTCGGGTAAGCCTAAAGCCCCGTACACACGTACCGATCGTCGGCCGAACGATCAGCCGTCTTTTGTCCAGGGCTGTCGTGTCTGAAAAATGCAAAAGACTGCACGCGAATTTTGTCGGCCAACAGCCGACTGCAGAAGTGATGTCATGTGATGGTTAACTTTCCATGTGTTTTTTTTTCTTCTCTGAGCATGCCCAGTCTTGCAAATCTGCTGATTGTCGGCCGAATTCTGTACTGACTGGCGAACAATCGGCCGTTCTGGTTTCGGCCAAACAAATTTTAATGCCTGCACGACCGATTCTGTTCGGCCGAAAATGCGCTGTCGGAAGCATCATACTAACAAGCCTACAATCGCCCGATCGGTCGGCGGCCGAATATTTGCGGACGACAATCGGTACGGGGGCTTAAGGCCGGCCAGTCCGGTGCGGGGGACAAGTCGTCCTCTGCATGAAGGGATGCCCTCACCCGGTTCAGGGGTGGGGAAACGTATGCGCTACTTTTGGGAACCTTGGACGTCGCCGCTTCAAGACAAATGGGTTCACAAACTGTTTTGTACAGGGTACAAGATCGAATTTCGGTCTCGCCCAGCAGACGGGTTCTTGCCATCAAATATCCGTCTGTTTTCGGATCGTTTGCAAGATCTCAGGGAGGCAGTGCAGGATCTCCTTGCACAGGGCGTAATTCCTCAGCAGGACAGGTTTCGAGGTTTTTACTAAAACCTGTTCAAGGTGCCCAGGAAGGAGGGCAAAGTGCGTCCAATTCTGGACCTCAAACCGCTGAACCGCCTTGTGCGGGT
Organism: Pelophylax lessonae; assembly: GCF_965119305.1. NCBI lineage: Eukaryota > Metazoa > Chordata > Amphibia > Anura > Ranidae > Pelophylax > Pelophylax lessonae. The sequence continues at coordinate 610,408,801 of NC_138771.1, read as the reverse complement.
GCAGATGTTTCGTATGGAATCCATTCGGTCAGTGGTGGCGATTCCGTCAATGGTGGCATCTTTAAATCAAGGGGATTTTCTGGCCTCCATCGGGTTTTTTTTTTTTTTTTTTTTTATTATACAAGACGCCCATCTACACATCCCTATTTACGAGGGTCATCAGCGGTATCTGTTTCACGGTGGCGGAGGAGCACTTTCAATTTGTGGCATTACCCTTTGGTCTAGCTTCTGCTCCCAGAGTCTTCACCAAGGTTTTGGCCCCGGTGCTGGCTTTGCTGCGCAAAAAGGGTATTGCGGACCTCGGTTATCTGGACGATCTGTTAAGGGCGATCTCTCGTGCCACCCTGTCGGGCGACCTGATATTCACGGTTCAGACGCTAGAAGTTCGGGTGGACCATCAACTTCCAGAAGTCTGCGCTGACCCCGTCAGTGCGTCTGAATTACCTGGGCATGGTCTTAGACTCCTCAAGCGAGGGCCTTCCAGAGGAAAAACTCCAGACCTTGCAGGGCGAGATCAGGTTCCTGATTGACAACGATCTCTCCTCCCTGTGGACGTGTTTGAGGTCCGCGGGCTGAAGGTGTCGACCTTTGAGGTGGTCCAAATGCCCCATTCCACACAAGGACTCTACAAGCCGAGATTTTCGCCAAATGAAACAAGGATTCGCACCGCAGTCCTTGGACAGGATGATATGTCTAAGCCGTCTCACGAGGTCGGAGCTCTCGTTGTGGCTTCTGTCGCCAGCTCTGAGCCAGGGCAGGTCTTTTCTGCGGCTGTTGTGGATGGTGGTCATCACGGATTCCAGCCTGGCGGGCTGGGGTGGAGTGCTGGACAATTTGTGCCCAGGGTATGTGGTCGGAGGAATCTTCTTTACCGATAAATGTCCTGGAGCTCAGGGCGATCAAACTCTGCCAGCTCCACTGGATATCTCGACTGCACGGTCTTCCGGTTCGGGTGCAATCCGACAATGCCACGGCTGTGGCTTGCATCAATAACCAGGGGGGCACCAAGAGTGCCCGGGCAGCCTTAAGAGGTGGCCAAGATTCTGACGTGGGCTAATGCCCAAGTTCTGGCTCTGTGCGGTTTACATTCCAGGAGTGGAGAACTGGCAGGCGGCTTATCTGAGTCGTCAGGTTGTGGATCAGGGGGAATGGTCCCTGCATCCGGAGATTTTTCGCCTCCTGTGTGCCTGATGGGGAACTCTGGAGGTGGATCTGTTTGTGTCTCGTCTTAAACAAAATGGTAGAGCGGTTTGTGGCCAGGACTCGAGATCCTCTGGCTGACGCCACAGACTCATTGGTGCCTTGGAGCCGGTATCGGCTGATTTATGCCTTCCCTCCAATACCATTGTTGTCGAGGTTCCTCTGCAGGTTGGCGGTGGAGAAGGTGTAGGTGATTCTGGTGGCCCTAGACTGGCCTCGCCGGTCTTGGTATGCAGACCTAGTAAAGCTGGCCGTCGAGCCTCCCTGGTGGCTGCCTTTGAGAGAGGATCTGCTGTCTCACGGGCCGATCTTCCATCCTGCTTTATGGTCGCTGGCTTTAACGGCATGGCTGTTGAAGGCCAGGTGTTGAGAGACAGCGGTCTCTCTGACTCTGTGAGTCCTACCTCGCTGAGAGCTAGGAAGACTACTTCAGGAAGATTTATCATCGTACTTGGAAGATGTATTTTGCCTGGTGTGAGTCGCAAGGGTTGCATCATCGCTCCTTTTCGGTGGCGAGGGTCTTGGCCTCCTTGCAGAAAGGAGTGGCGCAACGTTTGGCTTTAGGCACGATTAAAGGTCAGGTGTCGGCCTTAGCCATTTACTTTCAACGTCCCTTGGCGACTAATTCCTTAATTCGCACCTTTATTCAAGGGGTGTGTCATCTGGCTCCGCTGAGGAGATCCCCCTTTACCTCCGTGGGATCTGAATTTGGTTTTGTCCGTTCTTCAAAGGGCCTCCCTTTGAAAATATAAGGGAAATTTCTCTGCCTTTTGTTGTCTCAGAAGGTTGCCTTTTTGGTGGCTATCTCCTCTTCTCGCAGTGTGTCTGAGTTGGTGGCTCTGTCTTGCTGTTCGCCTTATCTGGTCGTCCATAAGGATAAGGTTGTTCTGCGACCTAACCAATCTTTTCTCCCTAAGGTGGTGTCAGCCTTCCTCAATGAAGACCTTGTTTTACCTTCGCTCTGTGCTAAGCCCAAGCATCCCAAGGAATTATCCTTGCATTCGCCGGATTTGGTTAGGGCGATCAGGGTCTACCTGTCAACCACGGAGTCCTTTCGGACTTCTGATTATCTGTTTGTCCTTCCTGAGGGATCACGTGCAGATTCGGCTGCGTCTGCTGCGACCATATCAAAATGGATCAGACTGACTATTCAGGCCTATTCATTGAAGGGTTGGGTTCCTCCTGTCCCTGTGAGGGCGCATTCTACTAGAGCACTGGGTGCCTCTTGGGCTTTTTGCCATCAGGCTTCTGTGGCTCAGGTGTGTAAGAGGCGACTTGGTCGTCTGTACACATTTTTACAAAATCCTACAAGATTGATTTGTTGGCATCCTCGGATGCTTCCTTTGGCCGCAAAGTTTTGCAGGCTGCTGTTTGAAGAAGAGACTTGGTTTTCATTCGGGGGTGAAATTTTGTTTTTGGGTAAGCTCCTGTTAGTGTTGGTTGAGCCTTTTGTTGCCCAGTTGGCTACGTTTTTAGCCTTGGAAATGCGTTAACAGTTTTTGGTTGCGTTCTTCCCACACCTCATGCCTACACTGCTTTGGGACGTTCCATTAGTGAATAAGCATAGAGAGCTGCGTCTGTCAAAGGACGTAAGAGAAAATTGGATTTTTGTAAGAACTTGGTAAAATCCTTTTCTGAGGAATGCAGATTTAGACAGATTTGTGAACAATATTTGAAAGAAATAGGCCTTTTGTGTACATAGAAAAAGTCTTGGATCTTAGAGTTCAGCTCATGAAAAATAGGGGCAAAAACAAGTGTTGCGTTTTTTAGAATTTTGTTCGGTGTGTGTTTGTATATGTGTGTGTGTATATGTATGTGTATGTATGTATGTATGTATGTATGTATGTATGTATGTATATATATATATATATGTATGTATATATATGTATGTATATGTATGTATATATATGTATGTATATATATGTATGTATATGTATGTATATATATGTATGTGTATATATATGTATGTGTATATATATATATATATATATATATATATATATATATATATATGTATATATATATATATATATATATATGTATATATATGTATATATGTATATATGTATATATGTATATATATGTATATATGTATATATATATATATATGTATATATATGTATATATGTATATATATGTATATATGTATATATATATATATGTATATATATATATATATGTATATATATAATATGTATATATATATATATATATGTATATGTGTGTGGATGCCTGCAAGGGATTGTCAGGAAGGGGAATATTTCTCTTTAGGCTGGCCATACACCAGTCCATTATTCCCCCCCCCCCCCCCCCCCCCCATTTAGCTAGTGGGTTTAAATAAAGGAAAATGGCTCGATTTCCCCTGTAGTCATACCTCTGATGGGGATTCCCTCCCGCTGAGCTTTTTCTCCACTGTCAGAATGCACTCATCAGCACCACTGGCTATAGCCGGCAGAGCTGATGGGGAAACCTGAGAGAGACATGGAAGCAGCTATTGCTACTTTTCATTCTGCAAATACTAGTTTCTGGCTGTCAGGTTCATCCTTTCTGCTTCATAATTTGTGTACCTTACTTGGGACAAGCATGCAGATAAGGATTCTACCGTGACAGATATGCGTTCTTGTCCCAGATCAGGTCACTTTAATAGCCAGACAAATCAAGAATTGCCAATGGCAGCCCCCATGTCTGTTGAGAGGGGTTTAGCTTTGACTGGTTTGGGTCCTGGCCTTTTTGAATGAGGCAACCAACAATTTTTTTGCGAATGACTATTGGCAGGGACTGCAATTTCATCTTATAGTTAGTTATTCCTATATTCATGATGTTGCATCTGCTCTAATGTGCTCAGTTAATTTTAGTGTTTGACTACCTCTCTTTTAGCTCAAGCAGCAGCTGCCGTAGCAACTGCTGGTGCTCCAGCCGCAACAGCTGCAGCAGCCACCGCCACAGCAGCAACAGCCGCCCCACCTGCAGTCCAGCCAGACTATAGTGCGGCATGGGCAGAGTATTACAGACAGCAAGCAGCATACTATGGACAGGCACCAGGAGCCCCACCCACACAACCTCCTCCAGCACAGCCAGGGCCACAGGTAAGGTTTTTTTTTTTTTTTTTTTTTTTTTACAATTGTTCGAATTGTTTGTTGCTGCTTTTCTGGGTTTTACAACAAATCTATATACATTAATTTACATTGACCACAAGGTGGAACTGTTGCATACGGTTTAGTCATTCATATAAGAAAAAGTGTTTTTTTTCCAGAGTGGGCAGTGTTTGAGATGTGTGTATGTATGGTATGTGTGTATAATATGTATGTATGTATAATATGTATGAGGTCTACTCACATTTGTACACCCCTCACACACGGTGTGTGTTTTTTTATATTTGTATATATCATGAAAAGGTTGCAGTGCTCATGAATTAAAATACAAGTGCAAACAATGTGATATCGCAAAATGAAATGTCTAATCAAATTCAAGTGAAAAAGCTATAGAATGCCAAATTCCCAGTGCACTGTGTTCTCATCCTATACAATTTCATGCACTTTCATTGGCCTTGTTTATTGCACTTTATTTTACCGCCAGTATTTTGAATGTTGACTGGCACTTGGCTCATGTGGGTCTGGGTTTTTTTTATTTTGTTGTTTTTAACTTTTAATTAAAAAAAAAAAAAAAAATTACTACTCTAAGAATTTACTCTCTTCTCATGCCTATTGATTCACCCTGCTTGACTGAATATTTCCTGATGGCTCCATCCTAAATGTGTGGGAGCACCACTCATTTTGTCGGCTCAAACCGAGATCTCCAGAGGGGGCATCTCATTCATATCCCATTACGTGATTGCTGTCCTGAAACTTGGCAGATATTTCCGGTGAGTTCTTATTTTAACTATCCGGTGAAGGAAAGACCACATGGGTGACACCTGAGACCACATCGTGCACTGGGAATTTGGCATTCTATAGCTTTTTGTTTTTCACTTGAACTTTCTTCACTTGAATTTTGGTTTATTAGACATTTTGATGTGATTTGTTATCATATTGTTTGCACTTGTATTTTGGTTTATTTATCAGCGCTGCAAACTTTTCATATGGTATTCACAGTAGTGTTGGTATATTGGTACTGTTTGCATGCTGCTGACATTTAGCACACTTTATCTTTGATATGTATATGTATGTGTGTGTGTGTGTGTGTGTGTGTGTGTGTATGTATATGTATATATATATATTCGATCAAGATGTGCCGGAGTGAAGTGCAGTTTGCCGATAGGCTGTGTGTGCAGAGGGTAAGACTGGAGGCAAAATGCAAGCATCCATAAGAGTGTGGGGAAACCAGGAATTGGTGCACTTGTGACAGTCTTATGTGCCCTTTAGCTCTTGTAGTAGTGCTACTTTATCCCTAGCAAGGGGGTAAGGGGCAGCGGGAGCCATCCCTGCTGGGGAAGACCATAGTGATTTTTTGCTAGCGGCTATAGCATGAAAAATCCAACCGTTGGTTGTACCCAAGTTGATCAATCAACTTGGGTACAATCAGCCCGCCATTACATGGTTTGAATCCCTGCTGAACCGGCCGAGCTTCAAACTGTCTGGCTTTACACCTTCATTTCTTATCCTAATTGCTGCTTTTAGGCTTGAATATCTTATCGGCACCAAGTTCAGGCAAAAGATAGTAAAACCCCCAACGAGGCTATATTATCTGACACTTGCTCTGAGAGGGAAAATACATGTAAATCGCAAAACAAATAAGTCCTAAGAAGGCTGAGCTATGGTAATTGTGGGGATTCCTTTTACAAATGCCCTGTCATTTGTTCTTGTGCAATCTTTTGATCCCAGAATAAAGCTTCTCCAACTTTAGTCCAGTCAGTTTCCATTCCTGAGAATTGTGAATTTGTATTTAGTTTTTCCCCCTCCTTTTTTTTAAATTTTTTTTAAGCGGAAATGGTCACTGAAGACTGCAAGCAGGCAGGTAGATGTATTTTATTGCAGAAGACACATTGCATGTCTTTTCTGCAATAGCTAGCCTACCTGCTCCTAAGTTTTCTTATGTTACTTTCATTTCTGCTTTAGTCTAGGATCACACTTGCATTAGATTACCAAAAGTATTGGGACGTCTGCCTTTACACACACATGAACTTTTTAATGGCATCCCAGTCTTAGTCTGTAAGGTTCAATATTGAGTTGGCCCACCCTTTGCAGCTATAACAGCTTCAACTCTTCTGGGAAGGCTGTCCACAAGGTTTAGGAGTGTGTCTATGGGAATGTTTGACTATTCTTCCAGAAGTGCATTTGTGAGGCCAGGCGCTGATGTGGACAAGGCCTGACTCGCAGTCCCTGCTCTAATTCATCCCCAAAATGTTCTATCGGGTTTAGGTCAGGACTCTGCAGGCCAGTCAAGTTCCTCAAATTCAAACCCTCTCATCCATGTCTTTATTGACCTTGTTTGGGCACTGGTTCAAATCATTTGGTGGAGGGGTTTATGGTGTGGGGTTCTTTTTTCAGGGGTTGGGCTTGGCCCCTTGGTTCCAGTGAAGGGAACGCTTAAGACATCGGCATACAAAAACATTTTGGTCCATTTCATGCTCCCAATTTTGTGGGAACAGTTTGGGGATGGCCCTCTGTTCCAACATGACTGCACACCAGTGCACAAAGCAAGGTCCATAAAGACCTGGTTGTGCAGACCAGTCAAGTTCTTCCACCCCAATCTCGCTCAGAGTCCTGACTTCAACCTGATAGAACACCTTTGGGGTGAATTAGAGCAGAGACTGCGAGTCAGGCCTTCTTGTCCCCAACAGTGGTTGACCTCACAAATGCGCTTCTGGAAGAATGGTGAAACATTCCCATAGACACACTCCTAAACCTTGTGGACAGCTTTCCAGAGTTGAAGCTGTTATAGCTGCAAAGGGTGGCCCAACTCAATATTGAATCCTACGGACTAAGACTGGGATGCCATTAAAGTTCATGTGCGTGTAAAGGCAGGTGTCCCAATACTTTTGGTAATGTGCTGCGGGAAAAGCAGCAAACCCAGCATGTTTTCAAATTGGACCGTTTTTGTGAACCACTGAAAATGTTCCTGCACAGTTAACACCCCAAGAGATCGCCATACAGAAGCAGCCATGTTTAAAAATCTGTTGAAATGCAGATTTCTGAGGTTATGGTTGAGGAAGAAGCCAGATGGTAAATTGGAGCCAAACATTTGGGCATGTGTACATGTTTTCTGTCTGAATGTGGAAGATCTTTGAACTGGCTGAAAATAACATGTAGATTAATTTAACACTGTCTTATGTTTTTACAGACCCAGTGAATGTCACTTTCCGTCACTCGTTGCCAGTCTGGAGATGACAGCCTCTGCTGCTGACCTCAATGAGGGGAGAAGCAGTTTATAAAGTCCTCTAGTTGTATTTTATTTTTATTTTTGTTTTTTTAGGTTCTTCCCCCCCCTTCATCCCTCTTCCCCTCCCAGTTTTGTTTCCCATCTACAAAACGCAATGTAATCCTGGCCATTTGGAGGCTGTTTAGTGAGGGCTGGGTGTAGAACTTAGGACTAATCTGAGATCTTCTTGCCCTTCACTTCTCATCAGCCAAAAAAAAAAAAAAAAAAAAATACACGGTTTTATTCACTGGAACAGCCCGTGAGTAATTAATTTTTATTTTGTTTTTTTTTTTATGTAAAAAGGATGACTTCCCTTTGTCCCTGTGCTTTTAGTTGGTTGAACATTCCCTGTCGACACCCCCCATGCTGTCTGCTGGGCTCCCCATCTGCAGCCGGGGCCTCATGAAGTACGCCGGTCACTCCCAGACCCGGGAGGAAGGGGAGGGGGGTTGTGATGTGTTCGTCTTTTCAGAGACATGAAAACTGTACGCTGAGTTTTTACTTTTTATTGCCTGTTTTTAACTTCACAATAAACAATGACAAAACTCTCCCGACTACTCTCTCTCCTCTGTTCCTTGTCTTTCTCTATTGTCCAATTGTTCTTTTTTGCTCTTTTTTTTTTTTTTCTGTTTTGTCTGTGAGAGATGTCTGTTCAAAGAAAAGTCTCATGATGAATTGTGATGTGTGTTTGGAAACTTTAGGGAGTCACAATAAAACTGTGAACAAAAATGGTGTAGTCTCATTTACATTTTGAATGTTGAGAAAATGTGGAGAAGAAAGTAAGATTAAGAAGACATTTGCAGTTGCGTAGCACTGCTGGTATATGTAAGCCGGTGCCACAAATCGATGCATACCGCTGTCTCCAGTGTCTTGAAGCGGGCCCTCCAATATGGCCCTGCTGTCGTTGGGTGCCTGCAGGAAATAGAGTCGCAGGAGAAGGGGTGGGAAAGTGAGTTGAATACAGCTACATCTTTAGTCCATTTACAATGGCTTGGTACAGTTTTGCACAGCAGGGGATCAGTCCGCTGATCCCCTGCTGAGTGGTGTTGCTTATGCAGAGAGGACACAGCCTGCTCTGCTCTATGGGTAGCCGGATGTTAACAGATTAGCTGTCCATTTTACACTAGACTGCCCTCTGTTCTGGCCAGATGGATGGGAAGGAATCCCCCCCCCCCCTTTTTTTTTTTTTTTGGCAGATCGGAAACTGATAGCTAGTTTTAAATGAAAACAAGTCTGATCTACATCTGACGCTTCTAGGGTAGAATGGACGATTTGAACCTCTCATGTGAAAGGGGCCTTAGAGGTCAGGTTGTTTGGAAATGACTGGGGGATCGAACAGGGCTTTTAGACTGAACATGGGATGTGTGTAAATTTCTATTTCGTTCATTGACAGACACAGCTCCATATCTTTGACCTGTGGGTTTGCTGCTCTTCCTAGGAGTAGGCTCCCACTAGGTGGAAAAAGGGTTAACAAAAGTTAAAGCTGAACTATGCCTATGTGGTAATCCCAGGTATATTCTCACTTCCTTTTTTAGGATCTGTTTTTTTTTTTTTTTTTTTTTCCCAGCCTAGTCAGGAGTAAGGACCCAGCTCCATGCTGGGATCTCTGGTCCTGGCTTTTTTTTTCTTTTTAAACTGAGTTTTTTTTTTTTTTTTTTTTTTTTTGTAGTTCTCACAGGAACAGAAAATCAATTTGGTTCCTGTGAGAACTACAATCAACTGCCGGACTGGATGATGGACTGGATATCTTAGATTCTTAACGGTCTTCCCAGTCCGGCCAGCATACGCAGGCCTCAGCTCTGCGCTAGGTTGGCTGGGACATAGTCCAACTGGACGGGGACTGGCCTGCGATTGAAACAACTCGCGAGGACGCACACGACCTGGTCGCGGCCTGAGTCGTAGCGTACCTCAAGCCCACAACACCCCCATTCCAAGATGCCCACCCGGTTCCATGGTGTGGTAAGTTGTCCCTCTGGATGGTTGGGCCCACCAGGTTCCCTTCCATTCTCCCCAGCTCCTCGAACAGTCACGGTGGTCTTTTGGCCCCAACCTACCCCCACTTCCCCCCTCCTGGGTGAGGTAGGAGCTGGCTTTGCCACTTGCTCCTGTAAGGGGGGAGGGTGGATGTGGTGGTTGCTGTCCAGATTGCACAAGGGGGTCTTTAAGCAAGTTCCCGGCCCCCTTGGGGTTAGTGACTAGGTCAGGGATGTCCTCTGGGCTTCCTGCAGTGGTTATTGTGCTGGGGGGAGCGGACGGTACTGCCGGCGGATGCGCACCTCGCGAGGCCAGATCGGGCCAAAAAATTGAGGCCGCGGTTGTCCGAGTGACTAACCAGGCTGTCCGAGCTGGTGATATGGCGGATGGTAATACCCACAGATGCGCGCCTCATGCGGCCGGGTCTTGCCGAAGGTTGGGGCTGTGGCTTTGCGGCTGACTGAGCTGGCTGTCCAGGTGACCGATCATGCTCTCCGAGTTGCTGATCAAGCTAACAGCTGCCGGCAGACTCTTGAGTCGTGGCCGGATCGGGCCCTAAATTTAGACTGTTGCTTTGCAGCCTACCTGCAGCTGGCTGTTTGGGCTGCTAACTGGGTTGATGGAGCAGTGGATGGGTGTACGCCTATCCCCCCTCGGGGGGGTAGACTTCTGGTCTGCCTTGCTCCCCCCCTTGAACCGCGGGGGGGGGGGGGGGCGCTGCATTTTTTAGCGAAGTGAAACAGCCATTGTTTGAGGGTACTCTGCCTGCGCGTCTGCGTCACGGCGGGCCCCCCTCTTCCCCTTTCTAGAGGGCTATGTCCTATTTTGTCCTCTATGGAGGGCGACCCTTAGGTCTACTAGGTTTTCCTTTTGTGGACTCAGCCAGCGTCTCCTTGCGGGACTGTGGTCGGCGACCTCCCCTGCTTGTTGTGTTCTCAGGGTGATCTTAGCATATAGCGACTGAGTCTGCGTCCACGCACTTCGGGTGCTCTGACGGTGAGGACAATTCCTTTTTTACTGCACATGTAAGGGCGCTGGTGCATGTACTGATTGTATCGGTGCAGAAAAACTTAAATTATGGGAAATGCTGCTGCGTCAGAGGCGCCGGTCCCCTTGGGGACAGCAGATACCTTAAAGCGGCAAAGGTATTTACTTTTTCCCGCCTATTATGACAAAATTGTCGCAAGTCAGTGGAGTTGTTCTAAATGCAATATGGCGGTGCCTGAGTTTTGATTGTATCCCTTGAAGAGTCTGTTGAGTATGTGCAGTCTAACCTGTTGCTCAGGTTTCCAGGCTGAATAATTCTGCCCTATTTCTGATGGGAGGAGTCTCTATTTTTTTAAAAGATCCTTTTGACGGGGGAGAGCCGAGACTTTGGTCCGTCACATGTTTTCTGTAGGTGGTTCGGTCCTTAGGCCGGTGTTGACCATAGCATGGTGTCCCTGACTTTCCAGAGTGGGCAAAGTTTTTGCTCCAGGATCTGGAGGGGGGGGGGGGCAGATTTCTCCTGCTTTTGCAGGGTTGGTAGACTAGTTGGTCCAGGGGTTGCAGTTAGTCTGTGATGCCTCTCTGGATGCTGCTCCCTTATGCCCCGTACACACAAGCAGATTATCTGAAGACTTTAGTCTGCAGACTTACCAAAACCATATAATATGAGGTCAAACCTAAACACTTTCAATTTGTATGCAATCTGGCAGGCCCTTGCACTACATAGAAAAGGTAAGTCTGAAGACAAAAGTCTTCAGATAATCTGCACGTGTGTACGGGGCATTAGTGTCTGAGCTGTCCCTGATGGCAATGATCCTTCGGCGCATGATATGGCTAATATGCTGGTCTGCGGACCAGACTTTCCAGATGGCCTTGTGATCTTCCCTTTTGTGGAGAATTGTCTGTTTGGAGCCTTCCTGGAAAAGACCTCCTCCGCAGGTTCCATGAGGACCTGCTCTGGTGTGCCGAGAGTGGCTCCTTCCTGACATGCAGTCAAACACCCCTTCTGCCTGATCACCCGTATCTGGGGTGGGGGAGAATGGCTTTGGTTTTTCTCTGGACCCATGGATCTGCCTGATTCAAGACAAGTGGGTCTACGAGCTGATTCGGTCCGGCTACAAGATCAATTTCTCTAGCGCTCATTGACAGACGTAGTCCTCGGTGATACACCACCTTCGGGTTATGTTGCCTCCACAGGAGCAGGACTAGACAGGAAATTAAAAAGCTCTGGCCACACCCTAGGGGCAGTCCCAGAGGGTATATCCTCTCTCTCTCTCTGCCTCAGCAAATCAGTTATTTTCTGTCTAGTTAGGAGTAAGGACCTAGATACCTTGCTGGGATCTTAGGTCCTGGCAAGATTTTTTTCTTAAAGGATTTTTTAGACAGCTTTTTTTCTCCAGTGTTTCTGTGAGATCTTCAAGCAAGAAAGCTGAACTGGGCGACGGGCTGGATGTTGAGATCCGGTGGTCACCCCAGTTCAGCCTACGAGCGCGTGCAGGCCAGAGCTCCGCGCTGGGTCGGCCGCGACAAAGTCCCATTAAAGGACTGACCCCGCGAGTTAAACGTCTCGCTGAAACGCCAAAGACCATGAGTCACGGCGTCCATATCGGTCGACAGCCCTCCCGCCCCGGTGGAGAGGGGTACTGTCAGGAGTTGGTGCCCGCCTGGTTCCGGTATGGTGAGTAGTATGTTCCCCCTTTTCCCCTGACGGGTCTTGTGGTGAACGCGGGCCCCTCTCTGTATGGTAAGATAGTCCCTCTCTATCCTATAAATGACACAGATCCTCCTACTTTGAGTGTGATTTTATGTGCAAAAAGCCAGGAGGCTTGGTTTGGGAGCTAACAATCTAATTGTATACATGTTAAAAAGATTATAATCTGTGGCATTCTGGGAATCTTACGGTGATAAGAATAAGCTACCTACCAGTCAGAAGCCACGGACATGTAGACTGCCTTCCTAATCAGATCTCCAGCTATTAGCAGGCCTCCCGAATGGCCATGCGGTCGGCCAGGGCCGGCACCGCCAACCACGCCAAATCCCCATGCAGAGAGAGTGTTGTGTGCCCTGCAGCACACCGCTATTCAGTACAGGCCGCCGCCATTTTTTTTGCTGGATCGCACGAGCCGCCATTTTGGCGTAGCCTCGTGTCTCCAGCATGGGGGCGGCCATGTTTGAGGTGATCCAAACACCTCGTGGAGCTAGGGGAGGCGCCGGAAGGCGTGCAGAGGGGCGGAGCCGCCTCCTTTCTTGGGCAGCCAGCCAAAAGACTTCCTGTTTGTCAAGACAGCGCTGTAACCTGTTGCAGTTAAACTCTGAGCATCAAGTGGTGAGTCTGGGGGTCTATCTCTCTCTCTCTCTCTCTCGATCGATAGGGATCCCTAGCAGGTAACACTAAGGGGCTTTTTTGTGGCGCTGGGGGTCTGAAAAAAAAAAAAAAGTTTTTTAGGTTTGAATTATATTATCCAGGAAGTGACTGGAATTATCATGGACCCTGCCACACATATTCCCCCACCTGTTTCCCTCGAGGGGGCCACGGGACCCGCCGGTGCACAGAGTGTAGAGTCATTTACAGCAATTTTGGAGTCTATGGTGGCTCGGGTGGAGGCGGCCTGTCAGGGACGGGGGTCAAGGAAGCGACCCCCGCCTACCCCTATACTATCTGACACCTCTGACTCTGATTCAGAGATGGTCACTGCAGTTGCAGGTTCCTCTGCAAAGGCTGTAATCCCAGGTAAAGCCCCCTCAGACAGTGAGGAGGACGCTTCTTCCCCTTCTTCGCACTAGTTGTAGGAGTGCAGGAAACCTTAAAACTTGAGGCTTTACCGGCAGAGGCAACTGAAACAGAGATTCCTTTTGGTACTAATAAGCCCATCAAAACGGTGAAGGTTTTTCCTGTACCCAAATGTTTCGGTAATCAGATTAAAGGAGAATGGGAGCATTCTAAACGTACCTTTACTATTTCCAAGCGTATTGCTAGACGCTATCCGTTTGAGGAATCCATCATTAAGAAATGGACGGTACCACCAGTGGTGGATCCACCTATTTCCAGGCTGAATAAAGCCACGGTTATCCCAGTGGAGGACACGTCGTCCTTTAAGGATCCGGTGGATCGAAAGATGGAAGCAGAGTCCCGCACCATCTTCTCTCTGATAGGGTCAGCATTTAGACCAGTAATTGTTATTGGTCTAGTTTCCCAGACACTTACGGAATGGGCGAAAATGGTACGCCAAGACCTTAGGGGAAAAGATATTCCCCAGGAGACATCTGATTTGATGGAACAGATTATACAAGGGCTACAGTTTATCTGTGACGCAGCCTTGGACACTACTCCCTTATTAGGGCATGCATCTATGTCAGCGGTGATCCTCAGACGTGTGCTGTGGTTAAAATGCTGGTCAGCTGACCTAGGTTCCAAAAAGACCTTGACAAATCTCCCTTTTCAGGGGAATCGTCTATTTGGGGCCAACCTAGATGAAATCATTAAGGATGCCACTGGGGGCAAGAGCACTTTTTTGCCACAGGCTGCTAAAGCTAAGGGACCTCGCAACAAGCGAGGACCTTTCTTTACCGCCCATAAAGGGCGCCCGGCTGGTACTAGCGGGAAAGGCAAGACTCCTCCAGGAGGGTTCAAGAAGGGCTGGTCGGACAAGCAGAGGACCAACCCAGCCAAACCCGAAGCAAAGGAGTACACAGCCTGAAGGTGCGCCCCCACCCGGTTTCAGGGTGGGGGGACGTTTTCACCGGTATTCAGGACATTAGATCGAGCTTCAACCACTACTACCGGTGCGATTCTTCCCTTCCAACATTTAAGTACTACAGGAAGCGGTAGTTACCGTTCCCTGAATAGATCTTTTCCTTTACCTTTTCCTAAGATTAGTCCCTATACCTCACAGGAATCGGATCTGGTTGACCAGATAGGCCAAGTAGCCTCTAGTCGGGTGACTTCGGTCCCTGAGGTTCAACCAGAAAAGATCACCCTTCCTGATAACAATCAGGTATCTGATAAATGTGTGGGAACAGAAAACGACCAGACTTTCTCGGATGGTCGGGGCCAGATACCTCTAGGGACGCCTGGTTCAGATTCTATCAGCGCCAGTGGTCCTAGAAATTCTAGGCTGGCCTCCTCAAGCCGGCCTGGCCGACTTGGACATGCTAGTCGCAGACGTTCCGTGGGAACTTCGTCTCAGGGAGTGTCTGTGGTCTCAAGGACCAATTTACCATCATGCTTTACAGTCGCTGGGTTTAATGGCCTGGCCATTGAGACCCAAGTACTGAAGGACAGAGGTTTGTCTACTTCTGTCATTCCTACCCTTATTAAAGCAAGGAAAGCGACTTCCAGCAAGGACTATTATCACACATGGAAGACTTATATTGCGTGGTGCGAATCTTTAGGATTTCCTCCACGTACCTATTCGGTGACTCGAATATTGGCCTTTATGCAACAAGGGGTTGAGCAGAAGCTAGCCTTGAGCACCATCAAGGGTCAAGTTTCAGCATTAGCAATCTTCTTTCAGAAACCTTTAGCTACCAAGTCCTTGGTGCGGAATTTCATCCAGCGGGTGCGGCACCTGGCTCCTCCAGTCCGCCCGCCCTTACCGCCCTGGGATCTTAATTTGGTTTTGTCGGTTCTACAGAATCCTCCCTTTGAAAACATCAGGGAGATTCCCTTGCTTACTTTATCCCAGAAGGTGGCCTTCTTGGTGGCTATTACTTCTGCTCGCAGGGTGTCAGAACTGGCTGCATTATCATGCCAGTCCCCATACCTAGTGATTCATAGGGATAAGGTAGTACTTCATCCTAAGCCATCTTTTCTTCCTAAGGTGGTTTCAGATTTTCATCTGAATGAAGATATTGTACTACCTTCCTTGTGTCCTCAGCCCAAGCATCATCGGGAACATGCGTTGCATTCCTTAGATGTGGTTCGGGCAATCAGGGTATACCTGAAAGCTACGGAATCATTCCGTAAGACGGATTCACTTTTTGTGATCACGGATGGCCCCAGAAAGGGTTTGCCTGCATCTGCCGCGACCATTGCCAAATGGATTAGACAAACGGTGGTACAGGCTTATTCTATTAAGGGTCAGAGTCCTCCGTTCCCTGTTAGGGCGCACTCCACTCGAGCGCTCAGTACTTCCTGGGCCTTTCGCCATCAGGCGTCAGTGGTCCAGGTATGTAAGGCGGCCACCTGGTCGTCGGTACATACCTTTACAAAATTCTATAAAATTGATGTGACGGCATCGGCGGATGCCTCATTTGGCCGCAAGGTTTTGCAGGCCGCAATTGGAGGAGACCGGTGGTCTACCTCGAGGGTTTTTTTCTGTTTGAAAAAAAAAAATAAATTTTTTCTCTTTTGTTGAGTCTCATCATTAAGGATGAGCATTGTAAACTTCTAGTTGGCACCGGTTGGGCCTTCTAGATTGGGATTTGATTTCCATTTTCCCACCCCTCATTTGTGATACTGCTCTGGGACGTCCCGAAGGTGGTGTATCACCGAGGACTACGTCTGTCAATGAGCGCTAGAGAAAAATGGATTTTTGTAAAATCTTACCGTAAAATCCTTTTCTCTTAGCTCATTGACAGACGTAGTCCCCGCCCCTCTGTTTTGAGTTGGGTTAAAATCTCTAAAGACTGCTTTTTCACATAACTGATTTGCTGAGGCAGAGAGAGAGAGAGGATATACCCTCTGGGACTGCCCCTAGGGTGTGGCCAGAGCTTTTTAATTTCCTGTCTAGTCCTGCTCCTGTGGAGGCAACATAACCCGAAGGTGGTGTATCACCGAGGACTACGTCTGTCAATGAGCTAAGAGAAAAGGATTTTACGGTAAGATTTTACAAAAATCCATTTTTTTCGGTCGTCTCCTCCAGAGAAGTTCTTTCCTTCCAACCTGCGTTTATCCCCAGACGGCCTGTGAGGTCTCTGCCGGGCGGTGCAAGACTTGCTAGTACAAGGGTTGATGGTTTTGGTTTCAGATCTCGGACCCTTTGTTTCATGTTTGCAGGTCCCAGGAAGGAAAGTGAGGTTGGTCCAATCTTGGACTTCGAGCTCTGAAATGCTTTGTGTGGGTACAGATGTTTTCGAATGGAGTCCATTCGTACGGTAGTGGCATCCCTACATTGGGGATTTTCTAGCCTCTATCGATAGTAAGGACGCTTACCTTCATATTCCGATACGTGGGTCATCCGCGATTCCTTCGTTTGCTGTAGGCAATCAGCATCAAGAGGTCTCACCTCAACTCCTCAGGTTTTTGCAAGTGTTGGCATTGTGCCATTGTTCTGGAGTACCTGGATGATTTTCTGCAAGCAGTCTCCGACTACTCTAAAGCCCTGGTCCCCCAACCCTGGTCCTCAGGACCCACTAACAGGCCAGGTTTGCAAGATAACTGAAATACATCCCAGGTGATATAATTTGCTGCTCAGTGATTGCAGTACTCTAGTTTGCATCTCCCCAAGGTAATACTTAAAATCTGGCCTGTTAGTGGGCCCTGAGGACCGGAGTTGAGGACCACTGCTCTAAAGGACAACCTGGAAATTACTGGGGGATCTCTGCAGGTGTTCAGCTGGAAATTACTTTTCCAGGTATTGGCTCTGGTTCTGTCCACCTAGTTGGACTATCTGGATCTGTTCTAGACTCTGCCTCAGCCAGGGTTTTCCTCCCATGGGATGAGTTTTAAAAAATCTGTCCACACGAGACTTTTGCAAAGAGCTTCTTGTCATGTGGGGCAAGAATCCAGTTTTATACAATCTGATCCTGTTGAGTCAGGGTACTGATTCGGTGGCTTTGCTCTCCGGCAGGGTAAATCTTCCTTCCCCTGTACTGGACGATGATCACCATGGATGCCAGCCTGTCCGAGTGGGGTGGCATTTTTGAGCACGGAATGTGCTCAGTGGCTCTGGAAGAATCCAGACTACTGATCGATATACTGGACATTTCTTCCGGAGGTGTTACATCAGTTGTCTCTGGTGGGGAAACGCCCGAGGTGGTCCTGTTGGCCTCTTGTCTTAACAGGAAGCTGCTTGGGTTTGTGGCACGGTCTCGGGATCCTCTGGCCGACGCCACAGACGCAATGATGGCTGCTTTGGGTCCAGTATAGTCTGATAGAAGTCTCTCTTTCTAGAACGTCAGCTAAAACTACTGCATAGGCTCGAGGCAGAAGGGAACACGTTGCGCCACGCATCATGTGGCTTCATCAGTAAATGCAAAGACTGCTACCAGGGAAATACAAAAGCTTCCCTTTGTGCATGTGTGGAAAATCTCCCCCCCACGCATGGGCAGATGCGTCGATGGGCTCTGCCACAATCTGTGGGTACATCTGTGCAAAGATAGGGATGCTGGGGGAGCCTGAACAGACTGAGATTGAAGTTCTGCTTTAACCCTTTACAGCATGCTATTGCAGGGTTCAACCACGTGCATTGCTTGTGGTTGCAGGATGCTTGCAAAAACTGGTTGTGTCACACCGGCCAAAATTGATGGGTGTTATTCATGGCTTTGGCTTGTATGTATACTTCCCCGACTGCTGCCTCTTTAGCCATTCTGAAAATTCTTTCATTTTTCAAAATCACTATCGTTTGATTTTTTTTTTTTTTTTTGTATAGTGTATGGCCAGCTTAAGCCTCCATTCACACAAATGCATTTTTCATACTTTTTTTTTTTTTTTTAGTAATGCATTTAATTTTTTTTTTATCATGGGTATGGGTTCCTATGGAACACCATCAATGTGTTTTTGTGCCTCTGCATTTTTGGAAAGGGTCAGACTTTTTTTTATCTGAAAATGCAGCGTTTTGTATTTAATGGACTTCAATGGACCTGCATCCAAAATGCAAGTATTGCGTTTTTACCACAATTTGCTTTTTTAAATCTGCCCAAAATCTAATTTTCCAAAAAAAAACATAAAACCACAAAGACCAGGCCTATTTCTGACCTTTGTTGTTTACAAGTTAAAAATCTGTATTTTTTGCCAGAAAATTACTTACAACGCCCAAACATTATATATTCTTTTTAGCAGAGACCCTAGAGAATACAATTTTGATTTTGTTGGAAAAAAATATTTTTTGAATTAAAAAATAAGTAAACAAACTTATCCCAATTTTTTTTTCTACAATGTGAAAGAATTTTATTGTGAGCAAATAGATACCCAACATCTCATGCTTCAAAATTGTGCAAGCTTGTGGAATGGTGACAAACATTCCTACTTAAAAATCTCCATAGGTGACAATTTCTACAGGTTGCCAGTTTAGAGTTATAGAGGACTAGAATTATTGCTCTCATTCTAATGATCACGGTGATACCTCATGTATGGTTTGAACATTGTTTACATAGGTGGCCGTGATTTGCTTCTGCTCGGAGGTACGGGTGCTTTAAATTTTTTTCTTTATTTTTTACACTGTCCCTTTTCAATAAATTTTTCTGGTCACTTTTATTCCTATTACAAGTGATGTAAACAACCCTTGCAATACAAATAAGCAGGACAGGTCTTCTGTAATGTGAGATCTGGGGTAAAAAAAAACCTCAATCTCACATCTACACTTAACCTCCTCCCACCCACTCACTGCATATAAACGGCCGGGTGGGAGCGCTGTCATTCTGAGTGGACAGTCCCGAACTCTCCTTGGACTGAGCGTCTGCAGGACACAGCCAAGACCAGATTGGAATATGGGTGCTGTGATTGGCCCGCCCGATCACGTGACTGCTTTGTCCAATCACAATGTAAACAGACACTTGAGCTCACAGTGGGGGAATCTGCAAGATCTGTGACAGTTCTGTTTGTAAGGATGATTTTACACATTAAGCTGTCACAGATCCTCCACAAACAGTACACCAAACACCACTGTCCCCATACACATCTGTCAGTGTCCCCAGAAAACATCTGTACCAGTGCACAAAACATTTGCAATAGTACACAATTGTGACATCAACATCTGTCAGTAGTGCCCCACCAATAAATAAAATTTCTAAAGCTACCCCATGCTCACGTGTAAAGGTGAACGCACACATTGGTCCCGTACGCATACGTAAATAGCAATAACACCACACGTGAAGTATCACCGCGAATTTCAGAGTGAGAGCAATAATTCTAGCACCAGGCCACCTGTGTAAAGCCCCATACACAACGATCGGCCGTCTTTTGTCCGAGGGCTGTCTTGTCTGTTGAAAAGTGCAAAAGACTGCACACGAATTTTGTCGGCCAACAACAGCCGACTGCAGAAGTGATGTCATGTGATGGTTAACTTTCCGTGTGTTTTTTCTTCTCTGAGCATGCCCAGTCTTGCAAATCTGCTGTCTGTCGGCCGAATTCTGTACTGACTGGCGAACAATCCGCTGGTGTTGGCCAACAAAAATTTTAATGCTTGCACGACAGATTCTTTTCAGCCAAAAGTGCGCTGTCGGAAGCATCATACTAACAAGCCTACAATCGGCCGATCGGTCGTCGGCCGAAACTTTACGGCCGACAATCGGTACGTGTACGGGCCTTAACTTTAAACTAGTAACCAAAAAAGGCTTATAACGCGTCACCTTAGAAGATTTTCAAATACTGAAGTTTTGTGCCATTACACTAGCGTGCGCAATTTTAAAGTGTGATATGTTTGGTATCTATTTACCCAGCGCAACGCCATGTTTTACAGAAAATTTGGGTATTATATTGTCTCTGTGTGCATTGAAATGTATTTATGCATTAGCGTGTAAAATTGCATTTGAAAAAAAAACTGCTGTGCAAATACTGGGTGACATAAAAATTTGCAAAATCCATCATTTTATTCTCCAGGGCCTCTTCTACAAAAATTATATAATGTTGGGGGGGGGGGGGGGTTTATAAGTCCTTCCCTAGCAAAAATACAGAGTTTTACGCGTAAACAAAAAGAGTCAGCAGAAGGCTTGGTCTTAAAGTGGATTATGGCTGAGAAATCTAAACGGTCTGGAGATAGGTGCAGATTGGACTGGAAGAACCTGTCCGACTGTCGAGACCGGAATATGATCTTGTACCCCGATCAGATCAGTTCCTGAACCCATTTGTCCTGAAACAAGGAAGTCCATGGTCCTGGAAAAAAGTGAAGATGTCCCCCCACCCCAGAATTGTGTGAGGGTGCCCCTTCATGCAGATGAGGATTTGTCTGCAGATCTGGATTGCCCTATCTTCGATTTGCCTGACCACATATTCTTGGAACTCCCAGAAGACCTGAATGGCTTTCCCTTTTCTTGCCACCCGGAGGTACGAAAAAGCCGCCTATGAGCAGTAAAAGAAGGTCCCCGTCTAGTACGTGGTGCCTTGCCCTTAGGTTTAAGGGAGAAGAGTACTCTTCCCACCCGTAAGGCCTTTGATTAACTCATCCAGGGAGGATCCAAACAACCTCTTCCCTGTAAAGGGAAGGTCAGAAAGAGCCTTTTTGCAAGCTTTGTCTGCAGACCAGCTCTTTAGCCACACCATGCGTCTAATAGCAATCCCCACTGCAGACACTCTGGCTACCAGTGGAGCTGCATCCAGTGATGCATTGCATATATACAGAAGGGCTTGAGCCATTTGATCCAAGAGCTCAATCAGCCCTGGGGAGAGCTGTTCCATTTCCAAGACACCTTTTAGCAACTTCACCCATTCAGTGACGGTCTGTGACACCAGGGTGGTCACAAAAGATAGTTTCAATATGGAGCCCACTATTACATGTAGGGGGGGGTCTGTAGGTGAAATTTTGTCGTGGTACTCCATGTTCACTAATTTAAAAAATGTAGTGTCACTTTAAAAAAGTTGCAAAAACGCGATCGCAGCGCTGCACTGGCAGTACAGCAAGTCCCAGCCTAACACAGTCTGTTAGCGGTGTGTGTGAGGAAACCCACAAGAGACCCCAAAAAAACATTACTAAACCAATCAGGAAACTTGCAAGAACTATCTGTACAGCAGAGAGAAACGATCTGACACAGGAAGTGAAAGGACCAGGGTCACGCCTAGAGTGTCTGATGCCTAGCCTATGCTGTCCAGCACCGCGGACCACAAGAAAATGGCCGTCCCATGCATTTCTATGAAGGAGATTTAGAAAATGGCTGCCCATACATTACAAAGATGGATTCTGACATTAATGCATGGTAAGTCTACAGCAAAATGGCAGCCCCCACGGCGTGCCATGCGGTCTCCAGGACCCCCAGTGGGGTCACTGACAAAGGCATCGGATGGTCCCCAGGAGGGGACCCCAGCAGAAACAGCGCCCCCCCCCCCGCAGAAGTGCCTCAGTGGCCACAATATATCTGCCCCCCAAAGGTAGGAACCTGTATGGGAAGGGGGAAAAGCTAAAGGCGGGGCCTGGTATGTTCCGAGAGGCCACGGGAACGGAGGGTCCAACTGTTCTATGGAGGGGGCCCACGTCCACCCCGAGACCGTCAGAGAAATGGGGGGACTCTTACTCACCATACCACGGATCAGGTAGGCGCCACTCCGAGCAGACTGCCTCCCACCTGGAGGGATGGGGGAGCTGCCAGCCAAGTGGAAGCTGTGACTCAGGGCATTCCAGGTTGTTTGCGTCCCAACCAGATAGTCCTTTCCTGGGCTTTTCCCCGTTTGTTGGGGCTCTGTCGTGGCGAGGCCTAGTGCTGGACTATAACCTGCTCACGCTCGCTGGCCAGGCTTGAGGACCTTAAGGATCTAGAATATTCAGTCCGAAACCCAGCTGGCTGTTGCTTGTAGTTCTCCAGGAACTCTACTTAACGAAAAGGTACAAAAAAGGCTCCCAAAAAAGTAACAGCTAAGACCGAAGTCCCAGCAGGGAACTAGGTCCTACTCCTAAACTAGGCAGAAACAAGCTGAGGGCTGTAGCAAAGTGTGTGGGGTTATGCCTGCAGGGTCAGCCCCATAGGCGTGGTAAAAGCTTTTTCCTGCCTAGTGTCCTATTCCTGATGGAAGAAGCATAACCAATGGCTAAGAAGATATGAAGCTGCATCTGTCAATGAATGATAGAGAGATGTCGTTTTTTTCAGCAAGAAAAAAAAAAAAGGGGCCCTTTAAGGCTGTAGGGCTGAAGCGACTTAGGACATCGCTCTGGTCCTCCAAGGCCATAGAGTCGAGTGGGGGCCATCTTGCCCTTACTTGACTTCCTGCCTGGGACTGCAATGGACTGGTTTGTTTTCCCTGCTACCGATGACTCTGGTAAGCAGGGTAAAAGACTGGGAAGCGGCAGGAGGGGGGGCACCGCCGCCCATAAGTGATCCTGCAGCGAATTCGCCACTGGGACCAATTTTATGTGAAAGCGGACTGCCTGCTGTGTAAGAAAATACCAGGGTTATGACAGCAACAACAGTATTTAACGTCAAAATATTGATGAAAAACTGCGACGGGCGGTCTGAAGGGGTTTAATGAATTAAAAAAAGAAAAATAATCGATTCGAAGATTTGTGAGAGAATAGTGATCTTTATTCTAAGCAAAAAAAATTGTGATTCTCATTTTTCAAGAATTGTGCAGCTCTACTGGAACTATGAAGAAGAGGACTCTTTGTAAAGTCAGCGCACAGGGGTTCATTTACTAAAACTGGAGTGTGCAAAATCTGGTGTAGCTGTGCATGGTATCAACTTCCAGGATTTTATGTCATAGTTTAACCACTTCCCGCCTGCCCTATAGGCAAATGACGGCGGGAAAGTGGTTGCATTATCCTGACCTGACGTCATATGACGGCGGCAGGATAATGCGCTCTGCGCGCCCCGTGATGCGTCGTGTCAGTCTGACTCACCGCATCTCCGATCTCGGTAAAGAGCCTACTGACGTAGGCTCTTTACCATGTGACCAGCCGTGTCCAATCACAGCTGGTCACATAGTAAACAGGAAGAGCCGTTGATCGGCTTTCCTCAGTACGTGCCTGACAGGCACGAGTAAAGGAGCGCCAATCTGTGGCTCTCCTGACAGGAGGGGGGTCTGCATTGGTAATCAGATCATTGATTACCAGTGCAGACCCTCGGGGGGGGGGGTGCCACTAGAACCACCAGGGATGCCACCCATGACCCCAGGGATACCCACTATGACCACCAGGGATGGCAATCAGGGCTCAGGGAGCCACCCAGTACCCTCCCCATCAGTGCTGCCCGCCAGTGCCCTCCCCATCAGTGCCACCTATCAGTGCCCACCAATGCTGCATATCAGTGCCTCCTCTTCAGTGCCTGTCAGTGCAGTCTCATCAGTGCAGGAAAAAACGTATTTATTTACAAAATTGTATAACAAACAAAAAAAATTTTTTTTTTCAAACTTTTCTGTCTTTTTTTTTTTATTTGTTTAGCAAAAAAGAAAAAACCTTGTGGTGATCAAATACCACCAAAAGAAAGCCCTATTTGTGGGGGGAAAATTGGTGTAGGTACAGTGTTGCATGACCGTGCAATTGTCATTCAAAATGCAACAGCGCTAAAAGCTGAAAATTGGCCTGGGCAGGAAGGGGGTGAAATTGCTCTGTATTGAAGTGGTTAATTGAACAAGCTGAAGTTAGAAGCTGATTGGCTACCATGCACAGCTGCACCACATTTTGCACTCTCCAGTTTCAGTAAATGAACCCCAGTGCCCGGAGTGAGATCCTGGCACTGCTACGTATTTAGGTGAAGGCTCCAATCACACTTG
The DNA here is from genome assembly GCF_965119305.1 of Pelophylax lessonae. Classification (NCBI taxonomy): domain Eukaryota; kingdom Metazoa; phylum Chordata; class Amphibia; order Anura; family Ranidae; genus Pelophylax; species Pelophylax lessonae. The sequence continues at coordinate 610,384,710 of NC_138771.1, read as the reverse complement.
CTGGTTTGTAAATGAGAACAGATTTGTGTTTTTGTGTGCGTTTAGAAAATGAGTGCCGTGTTTGCGATGCCATTAATTGTTAATGGCAAGCAGATGCACAATTTGTGCTAAACCCCCCCCCCCCCCCCCCCCCCCTGCAAAGCTGAACGTAGGGGTTCTATCAGAATAGCGCCACCTATCAGATTCTGCAACCGGAAGTGACGTTCAGAAAAGACCAATTTACTGCGCATGCGCCATGTGTTCCAACATGTCCACTATGCATTCTGATAGGTTTCCTAATGTAAAAGAACATGAAGCAGAGACGGACATCTTCTTACACCCACGCTAGTCTTGAATTTTACATTTATTTTAGCAATAAACTCACCTTATAGACTTAAGCTGGATACACACTGTCCAACTTTTGTGGTTAGATTTCCTCATATTATATGGTTTTGGTAAGTCTAAAGGAAAAAAAGTCTTCAGAAAATCTTATAGTGTGTATGGCCCATTAGGCCCCTTTCACACAGGCAGTCCGTTCAGATCCGCCTGTCCAATTTTTGTGGCGGATCTGAACAGATGCCCCATGCATCTCTATGGGGCATCGGATGTCAGCGGAGACATGTCCACTGACGTCCGATCCGTCAAATCTGGACGGATGGAAACCCTACTTTCCATCCGTCTGGCGGATCGGATGAAAACAGTCAGACGGTCCGTTCTTATCCGATTCCCCCATAGAGAAGAATGAGGACCTTACAGCTCTGTCTCCGCCCACAGAGCTGCCATCCGCCTGCCCAGCGGGGGATCGGTCCCTCGCTAAAAAAAAACGGAGTCCACCGACGTACTCCTATGTGTGAAAGGGGGCTTAAAATAGACTATATCACTGTGACGAGTTAAATAGTCTATTTCACTATATAATCAGTTTAGGCCCGTACAGACGTAGCGATTGTCGGCCGTAAATATTCGGCCAACGTCCGATCGGCCGATTGTCGGCTTGTTAGTATGATGCTTCCGACAACCGACTGCGACTTTTCGGCCGAACAGAATTGGGTGTGCAGGCTATAAAATATTTGTTGGCCAACACCAGAACGGCCGATTGTTCGTCAGTCAGTACAGAATTTGGCCGACAAACAGCAGATGAGCAAGACTGGGCATGCTCAGAAAAGAAAAAACACAGGGAAAGTTAACCATTACATGACATCACTTCTGCAGTCGGCTGTTGTTGGCCGACAAAATTCGTGTGCAGTCTTTAGCACTTTTCAACTGACAGGACAGCCCTGGGCAAAAGACGGTGGATCGTTCGGCTGACAATCGATACGTGTGTACGGGGCTTTTGTCGCTGAGCAGTGGGGGGTGTACCAAGATGGCCGCCCCCAACTTCTACATGCAGGTTTCTCGCTATATTTACTATTTTACAATAATAATAGAAATATAATACTGTTATTCAGTATATAAGGTGAGTTTACTGCTAAAATAAATGTAAAATTTAAGACTTGCGTGCGTGTAAGACAATGTCGGCCGCTGCTTCGTCTTCTGTCTCATTAGGAAACCTATTGGAATTCATAGCAGCCATGTTGGAACAGCATGGCGCATGCGCAGTAAGTTGGTCTTGTCCGAACGTCACTTTCGGTTGCAGAATCTGATAGGACAGCAGCAATAAGCTCCACGAGCTGCTTTGCCGCGCATCCATTGAGGCTCTGTTTCCACGAATGCGACTTTGGACACATAAAGTCACATGACAAGTCACAGCCCATTGTTTTCAACGGAATCCGTTCCAATCTAAGTGACTTAAAGTTGCAGGGACTTTGAAAAGGTGCCTGCGCTTTTTTGATGCAACTTTAGCACACTAGTGGAAATGTAGCCTGAAAAAAATGGACTGCCCTATGCAAACGTGCAAAAAAAAAAAACCAAACTCCTGTGTGTGAATGGGAGCAGCATGACAGTCAGGAAACAAGCATTTCCAGCACAGCCCCGCCCAGTCTGTGTATTGTCTGTAGTAGACTGACTAACACCATGGTACAGAGCTGTGCGCGGTACAGAGGATGTATGAGCGGCGTCTCTATTACAATACATACGGTAACAATCTGCAAACATATAGTCCCGCCCCTAGGTCAGTACGGCCCGCCCACTTTTCAGCAGACACGTGGTCACATGCCGGAGGTAGGAAGCGCCGTGCTCGCCATGTCTCTGGAATCGGTGCGGTACAGCCGGGGCTCTCTGCAGGTCCTCAATCAGCTGCTGCTGCCGCACACCAGCCAGTATGACCCGGTGAGCGGAGTGCGGGAAGGAGCCGAGGCCATCCGCACCATGAAGGTGAGGGGCGGGACTGAAGGCACATGGGTGGGGAGAGCTGATCTGAAGGTTTTCTCTGCCAATCAGTGAGCGCGAAATAAACACGTGACCACAGCCCTGCACTGCTTCGCCTCCTACAATTCTCTTCTGCCCCCTGATGTCCCCGCCCACCACTGCCCCCCTATGTTCCATGTGATGTCCCCACCCACCACTGCCCCCCTGATGTACCATGGGATATCCCCTCCCACCACTGCCCCCCTGATGTACCATGTGATATCCCCTCCCACCACTGCCCCCCTGATGTACCATGTGATATCCCCTCCCACCACTGCCCCCCTGATGTACCATGTGATGTCCCCGCCCACCACTGCCCCCTATGTTGCATGGGATATCCCCTCCCACCACTGCCCCCCTGATGTACCATGTGATATCCCCTCCCACCACTGCCCCCCTGATGTACCATGTGATGTCCCCTCCCACCACTGCCCCCCTGATGTACCATGTGATGTCCCCGCCCACCACTGCCCCCTATGTTGCATGGGATATCCCCTCCCACCACTGCCCCCCTGATGTACCATGTGATATCCCCTCCCACCACTGCCCCCCTGATGTACCATGTGATATCCCCTCCCACCACTGCCCCCCTGATGTACCATGTGATGTCCCCGCCCACCACTGCCCCCTATGTTGCATGGGATATCCCCTCCCACCACTGCCCCCCTGATGTACCATGTGATATCCCCTCCCACCACAGCCCTACTGATGTACCATGGGATATCCCCTCCCACCACTGCCCCCCTGATGTACCATGTGATGTCCCCGCCCACCACTGCCCCCTATGTTGCATGGGATATCCCCTCCCACCACTGCCCCCCTGATGTACCATGTGATATCCCCTCCCACCACAGCCCTACTGATGTACCATGGGATATCCCCTCCCACCACTGCCCCCCTGATGTACCATGTGATATCCCCTCCCACCACTGCCCCCCTGATGTACCATGTGATGTCCCCTCCCACCACTGCCCCCCTGATGTACCATGTGATGTCCCCGCCCACCACTGCCCCCTATGTTGCATGGGATATCCCCTCCCACCACTGCCCCCCTGATGTACCATGTGATATCCCCTCCCACCACTGCCCCTGATGTACCATGTGATATCCCCTCCCACCACTGCCCCCCTGATGTACCATGGGATATCCCCTCCCACCACTGCCCCCCTGATGTACCATGTGATGTCCCCACCCACCACTGCCCCCCTGATGTACCATGGGATATCCCCTCCCACCACTGCCCCCCTGATGTACCATGTGATATCCCCTCCCACCACTGCCCCCCTGATGTACCATGTGATATCCCCTCCCACCACTGCCCCCCTGATGTACCATGTGATATCCCCTCCCACCACTGCCCCCCTGATGTACCATGTGATGTCCCCTCCCACCACTGCCCCCCTGATGTACCATGTGATGTCCCCGCCCACCACTGCCCCCTATGTTGCATGGGATATCCCCTCCCACCACTGCCCCCCTGATGTACCATGTGATATCCCCTCCCACCACTGCCCCCCTGATGTACCATGTGATGTCCCCTCCCACCACTGCCCCCCTGATGTACCATGTGATGTCCCCGCCCACCACTGCCCCCTATGTTGCATGGGATATCCCCTCCCACCACTGCCCCCCTGATGTACCATGTGATATCCCCTCCCACCACTGCCCCCCTGATGTACCATGTGATATCCCCTCCCACCACTGCCCCCCTGATGTACCATGTGATGTCCCCGCCCACCACTGCCCCCTATGTTGCATGGGATATCCCCTCCCACCACTGCCCCCCTGATGTACCATGTGATATCCCCTCCCACCACAGCCCTACTGATGTACCATGGGATATCCCCTCCCACCACTGCCCCCCTGATGTACCATGTGATGTCCCCGCCCACCACTGCCCCCTATGTTGCATGGGATATCCCCTCCCACCACTGCCCCCCTGATGTACCATGTGATATCCCCTCCCACCACAGCCCTACTGATGTACCATGGGATATCCCCTCCCACCACTGCCCCCCTGATGTACCATGTGATATCCCCTCCCACCACTGCCCCCCTGATGTACCATGTGATGTCCCCTCCCACCACTGCCCCCCTGATGTACCATGTGATGTCCCCGCCCACCACTGCCCCCTATGTTGCATGGGATATCCCCTCCCACCACTGCCCCCCTGATGTACCATGTGATATCCCCTCCCACCACTGCCCCTGATGTACCATGTGATATCCCCTCCCACCACTGCCCCCCTGATGTACCATGGGATATCCCCTCCCACCACTGCCCCCCTGATGTACCATGTGATGTCCCCACCCACCACTGCCCCCCTGATGTACCATGGGATATCCCCTCCCACCACTGCCCCCCTGATGTACCATGTGATATCCCCTCCCACCACTGCCCCCCTGATGTACCATGTGATATCCCCTCCCACCACTGCCCCCCTGATGTACCATGTGATGTCCCCGCCCACCACTGCCCCCTATGTTGCATGGGATATCCCCTCCCACCACTGCCCCCCTGATGTACCATGTGATATCCCCTCCCACCACTGCCCCCCTGATGTACCATGGGATATCCCCTCCCACCACTGCCCCCCTGATGTACCATGTGATGTCCCCACCCACCACTGCCCCCCTGATGTACCATGGGATATCCCCACCCACCACTGCCCCCCTGATGTACCATGGGATATCCCCTCCCACCACTGCCCCCCTGATGTACCATGGGATATCCCCTCCCACCACTGCCCCCCTGATGTACCATGGGATATCCCCTCCCACCACTGCCCCCCTGATGTACCATGGGATATCCCCTCCCACCACTGCCCCCCTGATGTACCATGGGATATCCCCTCCCACCACTGCCCCCCTGATGTACCATGGGATATCCCCTCCCACCACTGCCCCCCTGATGTACCATGTGATGTCCCCACCCACCACTGCCCCCCTGATGTACCATGTGATATCCCCTCCCACCACTGCCCCCCTGATGTACCATGTGATGTCCCCGCCCACCACTGCCCCCTATGTTGCATGTGATGTCCCCACCCACCACTGCCCCCCTGATGTACCATGTGATATCCCCGCCCACCACTGCCCCCCTGATGTACCATGTGATATCCCCTCCCACCACTGCCCCCGATGTACCATGTGATATCCCCTCCCACCACTGCCCCCGATGTACCATGTGATATCCCCGCCCACCACTGCCCCCCGATGTACCATGTGATATCCCTGCCCCCCGATGTACCATGTGATGTCCCCGCCCTCCACTGCCCCCCGATGTACCATGGGATATCCCCGCCCACCACGGCCCCCCGATGTACCATGTGATATCCCCGCCCACCACGGCCCCCCGATGTACCATGTGATATCCCCGCCCACCACGGCCCCCCTATGTACCATGTGACAGGAGCACAACTAGGAGCATGTGATCATGCTGCATAGCTTCCAACTGTCCCTGATTTCAAGAGATTGTCCTGGATTTGTAAGAAAGTCCCTCTGTCCCTCTTTCCCCCCTCAAGTGTCCCTGATTTTGGTGTGATGTATGTAGTTCTATATAAAATGAAATATTTATCTTTCAAAAAGTATTTCCCAGAGCTAAAACCTTGCATCCAATTTCTAAATTGCTGTCTCCAAATTTCAAAGGCCGATATAAAGGAACAGTAATGTTAAAAAAAGGCAACTTGTGGGTTTAACTAATAGTTTTTTTTTTTTCTTTTTGTATAATTCGTGGCAGGGGGTGTGTCCTATGCCTACATACTTTTCCCAATAGGTGTCCCTCATTCCTATCTCGAAAAGTTGGTGGGTATGATGCTGCACTATGGGGTGTATTTATGATGCTGCACTATGGGGTGTATTTATGATGCTGCACTATGGGGTGTATTTATGATGCTGCACTATGGGGTGTATTTATGATGCTGCACTATGGGGCGTATTTATGATGCTGCACTATGGGGTGTATTTATGATGCGGCACTATGGGGTGTATTTATGATGCTGCACTATGGGGTGTATTTATGATGCTGCACTATGGGGTGTATTTATGATGCTGCACTATGGGGTGTATTTATGATGCTGCACTATGGGGGTGTATTTATGATGCTGCACTATGGGGGTGTATTTATGAAACCTTAGTTTGGGTGAATGTCACACACATGTTGGCCAGTCTTTCGGTAATAGATCAGTTCCTATATTCCTCAACACCATCTAATGTCTACAATGCAGTATAGTTTTCTGAAATACTTTGATGAGAACATTCATTTTGGCCGGTTCCTTAACCACTTACCGCATTCTAACGTACCCGTACGTCGGGTAACTTTGCGGGGTTATACCGGGATGATGCCTTTAGTTAGAAGCATCATCTCGGTACCGTGGTTTGAAGCCGACGGTCGGCTTTCCGCCGGTAATGACAGATGCGGCTCGGGAGCCGCTCGATCGTTACCCGGGTGAGCAAGAGGGGATGTACCCCCCCCCCTCCCGCCGCCTTCCGTGGCTTTGCTCGGGGCTCCCGTCCCACCGGGAGCCCCGAGCACCCAGCCGGCACGTCCGCCGGCTGGATGGAGTCCCGATGAATGCCGGAAACGGCATCGATCGGGTCTCCGATGACGTAACCCGGAGGCGGCGTCCATGACGTCACTTCCGGGTTACTGTGCTGCAAAAGGCGGCAGATTTGAAAAACGGCTGTATGCAGAAATGCCGTTTTCTGCGTTTTGCATACATGGAAGTGCAGTGGAGGGGTCTGGGGTCTTTTAGACCCTCGATCCCTCCATAAAGTGTACCTGTCACTACATATTGGTGTCACAAGGGATGTTTACATTGCTTGTGACAGCAATAAAAGTGATCAGATTTTTTATTTTTTTTAAAAACTGTAATAAAGTTTAAAAAAAAAGAAAAAATAAATAGGGAAAAAAAAATTTTTTAGCCGCCCCGTCACCGTTAGTTTGCGCACAAAAAAAAAAAAAAACGTATACGCAAGTCGAGCCGCGAATTAAATCGCTGTTCAAACCACACATGTGAGGTATCGCCGCGATCGCCAGAGCATGGGCAATAATTAAAAAAAAAAAAGAGCTACACTCTAACTCTATACTGGTAACTGTTAAATAAATTTAAAGCATCGCAGATTGAGATTTCTATTGACCGTAGTTTGTCGCCATCCCATGGGGGGGGGGCGCAATTTTAAACCGTAACATGTTGGGTATCTATTTACTCAGCGTGACATCATCTTTCACAATATACAAAAAAAATGGGCTAACTTTACTGTTTAGTATTTTTTAAATGCAGTGAAATGTGATTTTTCAAATTTTTTCCAAGAAAATGGCGTTTTAAAGACTGCTGCGCAAATACCGCGTGACAAAAAATTTTGCAATGACCAACATTTTATTCTCCAGAGTCTTTGCTAAAAAAATATATATAATGTTTGGGGGTTCTAAGTAGTTTTCTAGGAAAAAATACTGGTTTTAACTTGTAAACAAAAAGTGTCCGAAATAGGGCTGGGGCTTAAGTGGTTAAGAACTGAATTTTGGCCACTAGATGGAGCTGGCTATTATAGGAATGAATCTATTACAGAAAGTATGGGTACATTCCGTGCAGCCTGCATGGGTTTATAGCAGTCCAAGCTTGGAAATCGGTGGGATGTCCTGGGTGCTGATGAGGCTGAAGGTGCTCTGTTATATCTGTAGGTCCGCGGAGCTCCAGCTATTGCCATTGTGGGCTCTCTGAGTCTGGCTGTTGAGCTTTCCTCCCACCCACCGCAGCAAGTGTCTGATCTTCTCACCTTCGTTCGGGAGTCCATGGAGCTGTTGGTGGGAGCCCGGCCCACAGCTGTCAATATGAAGAGAGCATCCGATGAACTGAATTCCTTTCTGGCTGGGGAGGCCGAGAAGCCGAGGGTCACAGCCCTGGGGCTGACTGAGAGGTGTGTACAGCAGGGCTTGACAAATTTTCCTGAAATCTAGGAGCCAGCTAAAAATGTTAGGAGCCAGTTTTTTTTTTTTTTTTTTTTTTTTAACAAACAACCATGCTTTATTTCCAAAAAAATAACATACTAAATTTACACATAAAGATGACTAGAACCCCACTCTCCTCTATAGCGCAATCGGATGGAAACCGACTGTCTGTCTGTTTCCATCTGATCCGATCCACGGGATGGATAGAAAATAGAACCACCATCCGTCTGTTTTTGGCAGACAGGATCAGATGGCGGCAGATTACCGCTCCATAGAGGAGACTGAAGGGTCCAATCAGGTCTGCCTGAAAAACTGACAGGCGGACCTGATCAGACAGCCCGTGTGAAAGGGGCCTTCGGCTGTGGCATGGCGATGAGGAAAAAAAAAATTATATTATTATATAATATATAATTTTTTTTTCTTTATAATTGAAAAAAAAATAGAAAAATAAATTATTTCTTTTTTTTTATAATTGAAAAAAGAAAAAAACATTTTTTTTATAATTAAAAGAAAAAAATATATATGTATTTTTAATAATTAAAAAAAAAAAATTAATAATAATAATAACCACACTCCCTGTCCACTTACCTTTTTAAGCAAAGGTAAGTGGACAGGGAGATGAAGACTGCAAAAAGTTCCCTCTCATCTCTTGGGGAAGGAGATGGGGCAGGCATTGAGGACAGGCAGGGGAAACAGCCATTAGTTACTGCTTGTCAAACTCCCGGCCACCACAAGAGGGCGCCAGTTCACCGTTCTCTCACTGAAGAAGGCCGAAAAGCCGCGGCCTCAATTTTTGGACGGCGCAGTAGTCCGTGCATTCGGTGAGTGGTTGGGGGGGGGGGGGGGCGCAAAAGGGACAGGACACCTCTTGCAGTGCACCCCAGGCGCCAGGTCGCTAATTTTAGTCGCCAATGCGACCTGGCGCCCGGGGTTTGTCGAGTCCTGGTGTACAGGGTATGCCTGGTCTAGGTGTAATCCCCATTTATTGTTATTTCATTGTGACAAACTTGTGATGTCCAGGCCCATCACTTTCTACCCCAATAGGAATAACTCTTTCCTGATTGCTGCCTTCTACAGATTGTGCACGGATCTTCGGTTGGATCTCACAATCTCTGCAGTTGATGGCAAACCGCCATTTTTTATTTTGTGTTTGAGAACTGTTCAAGTGGCTAAGCGGTTAGCACTTCTTCCTTGCAGCACTGGGGTCCTTGGTTCAATTCAGGATACTATCTGGATGGAACAGAACCTCACACAGACCCATAGCTTTGCTCAAGACTGTCCTCTCTTGTACAACCCGGGTACTGGTCCTCATAGTCTGCTTCCACCCAAAAGTCAACCTTTCTTAACCAGTTCTGCACCGGAAGGATTTAATGACCAGACCATTTTTTTGCGATTCGCTTTACTTTAACAGAAAATTTGCGCAGTCTTCTTTTCTTTTTTTTTTTTTGCGCTATTAACAAAAAAAAGAGCAAAAATTCTGGAAAAAACAATATTTTTCATTAAAGATCAATTTTTTTTTTCAACATTTTAGGCCAATTTGTATTCTGCTACATATTTTTGGTAAAAAAAAACCCAGCAAAAGCGTATTTTGATTGATTTGTTAAAAAGTTATTGCGCCTACGAGGGGAAAGAGTTGTCATTTTTGATTTTTTTTTTTTTTTACTAGTAATGGCAGCGTTCTGCAATTTTTAGCGGGACTGCGGCTGATCGGACCCCTAACTGACATTTTTGACACTTTTGGGGTTACCAGTGACACATGGTTAATGTGTTTCCCCACTTCTAGCTTGCTTACAAGGATAGGGTAAATCATGCTTGCATGTGCTTCCTCCAGGTAATCTGGTTTCCTCCCACACACCAAAGACCTGCCAAGTAAATTAATTGGTTCCTGTCTACAGCTGGTCACGCGCTGTTTGAGTTTTGGCCAATTGCTGATGAACCAATCAAAATTTCACTCAGCGGGTGGCTATGTGGCCCCAACCGCTTGACGTTCTTCGATTTTACAAATCAGGTGGAAAATTGTTGGCCGAATAGGTAGCCAGTTAGTCCCACCAATGGCACCTCATCCCACCTATGTATGCAATGTGGGGTACAAAGCATTATCACAACACATTAGTGTGAATAGGGCCTAAGAGCTGGTAAGCTGCAGTATGTTGAATTTTTGTCCTGGGGTTTAGCTCTACTTTAACCACTTGCTGACGGCTCCATAGCAGACAGATTTACAGATATATGTATGTGTGTGTATATATATATATATATATATATATATATATATATATATATATATATATATATATATATATATATATATATATATATATATGATTCTGCACTTCCAGGTAGAGGTGCACTGCTTCTGCTGTGATTAGTCACAGCAGAAGCTGATCAGGGGGCGCCGGCCAATGGATGTTCGCTGGCACCTGCTAATCATTGGGGAGAGACACAGAACAGAGCAGAGCTCTGTTCTGTCAGCAGGGATGTGATGGATTTTCTTTCCCTGCTAAGCAGGGAAAGAAAATCCATCAAATCCTTTAGTAAAAACTGCACACCTAGTATACAAACACACTGGTTAGGCACACATTTAACCCTTTAATTCCCGTATGTTAAACCCCTTCCCAGCCAGTGTCATTAGTACAGTGACAGTGCATATTTATAGCACTGATCTCTGTATTAGTGTCACTGGTTCCCACAAGGTGTCAGTTATGTCAGACTGTTCACCGCAATAACGCAGTCCCGCTATACAAGTCACTGATCGCCACCATTACTAGTTTAAAAAAAAAAAAAACATTCCAGTACATATCCTATAGTTTGTAGACGCCATAACTTTTTTGCAAACCAATCAATGTACACTTATTGGGATTTTTTTTTTTTTTTCAACAAGAATATGTGGCAGACTATATAATGGCCTACATTTTTGTAAGGAATTTTTTTATTTTTTTTGGAAATGTTTTATAGCAGAACGTTAAAAAAAAAAAAAAAAAAAAAAAAAAATATATATATATATATATATATATATATATATATATATATATATATATATATATATATATATATATATATATTTTATTATTCATTTTTTTTTTTTTTTTTTTTTCCCCCAAGACCGTTGGTCTTTTTTTCATTTATATAACCAGGAATAAAAAATAAAAAAAACCCATGGTGATCAAATGCCACCAAAAGAAAGCTCTATTTGTGGGAAATAAATGACCTAAAGGTAATTTGGGTACAGCAGTGCACGACCGTGTAATTTTCAGTTAAAGTAGCGCTGTGCCGTATTGCAAAAAATGGCCTGGTCATGAAGGGAGGTAAATCTGGGGGTCAGGTGGATAAAGCAGACCTGAAGTTCCACTGTAAGAAACAGCGGGAAGGCAGGCTTTTATTGCAGAAGAGACTTCCACTGTCTCTGCTCGCTGTCTTTTCCGGCGCAGTAAGCTGCGCATGCACAGCACAGTTTACAGTGCCGGACCAGCCTCTGAGTGCCAGGATAACTAGCTTCTGCGCATGCCCAGGAGTGATGTCCTCTCCTGCCAGCCAATCAAGCGGCCAGAAGATAGCGGCGAGAGACCATTGGACAGGTAATTATTTACCCTATAGTTCAGCTTTAACTAATGTATTAGCATATCCTGCCAGAAAGAACAAGGCCTCATTGGTTATGTCATGTGAGTTTGGGCGTTTTTGCTCCGCCTGGGAGCTGTAGATGCAGCATACAGTCGCCCTTAGAAATCAATAGCAGTATGTGGTGTACAGAGGAAAGTTTTTTATCCTAGGTGCAGATAGTTGTACACATGTGCGTCCTTATGCAGGCACTGGTGTAAATGGATATACAGCCATTGAGTTATATGGGCGGCTGTACGCAGTACCTGTGGGATGGGGAAATACGGCCAAATCTTACGACATACGGCCCTAGGCTTACATGTTTATGAAGCCTAAATGTACTGCTGTACTCTTATCATAAAACTTTGTGTGTTGTGTTAACGCAATGTTGTGGATGAACTTAGAAATAAATGTGTATATGGTAAAATTAAGATTGATTGATTTATTTATTTTTTTTTTTTTTTAGAAACAACTAAAAGATAGTTTATGAACCTCTAGAATGTGAAAAAAACCCCCAAAAATCGGGAAAAAGAAATATCCTTATAATTTTCCCTTGCCATTAAATTCAAAGCTGAATACACAGTTTCTGTTTTATCTGCCAAAGGTTTTGTAATTCTGTACAGCCAGTCTTGTGATTTACACACATTACCCACACTACTTATTCAGATTGGAGACCTAGGTAAACAACTCGCCATCTTGGTTTGGCAATGCAGCCTTCTCATTGGATAGAGAATTGTTACAGGAATGGTTGGCCACAGTGAAAAATCCATTGCCAGGTAAAACCCACACACTAAAGCCTAGTACACACGCAACGATTATCGGCCGACCGATCGTCCAACTTTTGTCCAGAGTTGTGTTTTGTTGGTTGGAATGTGCCTAGACTGCACACGAATTTTCTCGGCCAACAAAAATCTACTTCAGAAGTGATGTCATGTGCTGGTTTACTTTCCGTGTGTTTTTTCTTCTCTGAGCATGCCCAGTCTTGCTCATCAGATTTTTGTCTGCCGAAATCTGTACTGACTGATGGAAAATCAGCCGTTGTGTTGATGCCAACAAAAATTTTATAGCCTGCACACCAGATTTATTTTCGGCCGAAAAGTCGGAAGCATCATACTAACAAGCCGAAAATCGGCCGATCGGACGTTGGCCGAAAATTCACGGCCAATTATCGACGCGTGTGTACGGGGCATTAGGCATTGCAACCTTGTGTTTTAGATGTTTGTCCGAGGTTCCTAAATCCACGAGACACTTCTTACCTATCTGAATCTCTTGGTTCGCATTATCTTTTCAGTGCCATCCAATGGGCAGAGTCTCTCCTAGAGAAAGATGTTAAAGACAATAAAATGATCGGAGATCTGGGAGCTCAGCACATTCTGGAGACCACCCAAGCATCTGGCAGCATCTGTATAATGACCCATTGCAACACGGGGTCCCTGGCTACTGCTGGCTATGGCACAGCGCTAGGTAAGAGGCTTCCCTTGGGGTTTCTTTGTTCCAGGGGCAGTCGTGTAGGTAAAGACAGGTTAAGGCATAGGCAAGGTAGCTGCTTTGGCCACCCATACCTTTGATCAACATTGATAAGAATTGCAATAGGCAGACAGAAACTGCCCCCTTGGCATTGTCTGTACTACATGGATCTGCTATTATCTACTGAGTACAAGTCCATCCTTGGGCAGGTTCACAGCTTTGACCAGTGGTTTACAGCAGGAGCCTGAAGGTTGGGCCCTCTGGACATCCACCAGACCCGAGGTTCCTGGCTAGGTTGTCTTGTAGATCTGCCTCGTTACCCCCCCCCCCCTTCCTGAAAGGCCCATCGCAGGGCTATCAAGTCATTGACCCAGGAAATCTTTAAAACGTTGCATCGAGGAAAGTCAGGACTGTTCCAAGGAATACTTGTTCCAGGTAGGGGGTGCAGAAAGTATTCAAAGCTCAGCTGAAGTTGCATTTTTTTTTTTTCTCCTTGCAAATGCCTTAAAGTGGTTGAAAACCTTCTCATATAACTGGTCAATTGTCTGGCCTCAGATGATACACTGAGAATAAACAAATCCTCCTACATAGGTTTTGTTTATCTGCAGTCATCTCTTCCCTATGCCCCTTCAAAGGGTCAGAATAGTGTTAAAATCCTTGTCCATCTGTTAGTATCACAGAGGAGGGGGTGGAGAGCTGCAGTTGCGGTGTGTGTGCGCGCTTGTGTGCTGATTGTAGGAAAGGTGCACCACCACTCCCTCCCCCCTCCACACAGCAAACCGGAAAAAAGGAAGGATACAGAGCTGTGTTGTGAATAGACAAGCTGTGTGCTGAGCTCTCCTCCATCCCGTGCCCAGAAAACTTCTCAGAAGTGACTCATAATAACAGAGGAACGAAGCACCAGAGAGAAACGACACTTAGAGCTTTGGAGAGAGATAAGTAATCACTATAGATATGTGCTTTGTTCAGATTTGACTGAGGTTTACAACTCCTTTAAAATGTTTCCTATCTGAAAATATATGTTGCCAAGGTTACATAGCATTAGCCACTAATGAATTTTTAATAAAACACAATACTTATGTAAGGCTAGGACTCTCCCACCATCACCAGTGCATGCTGTCGATATCCAACTTGCATTGTTGCTGGTCTTGTTTGTCACAATGGAGGGCATGCATGAAATTCACTGTTGACGTTGACATGGGTGGCTGCACTTTAGCCAACATGGGCGCTGGCTTCATAGCCAGAGGGTTACCACAACTGTCAATTTATTAAAAGGGAAAAGGCATGATTGATGACCTTTTGGGGCACATGGTGTGTTGATTTATGGTTAATGAGGTGGGCAGGGTTTTGTTCTGCTTTATTAATTATACTATTTTTGATGAAAATCTTGTGTCTTGCTCTAACAATCCATTGCTCTATGACAGCTTAGCTGGAACACAGCCACAACCATCACATCACTGGTGTTCTAGGGAAGGTGAAGGGGCATGGCTGACCAGGTTAGAGGGCATTAGATTGCTTGGCCAAACTTGGGAACCCATGTGTCATATTGGGAAGCAGCGGCTGTGTATGTGAAACTGTGTGTCCTCATAGGCAAAAATGGGACACAACACCTGTGCATCCCTGTGTCCGGAAAAGATGGCCCTGCACAGGTTTTCTCATCGGATCAGAGTGCACCAGGTGATTTATAATGAGCCAGACCCTCCTATTCAGAGTTGGTATCCATAGGACCTGGTGAAACAACTACAGCGGGTAAAATGGGTATTAAACACTTCACTTCACTTTGAATTCATTTCACTCCTCTGTCAGAAATCTTGCGAGGAGCACCTGGTTGTGGCCGGTTTATGGTGAAATGATGTTCTTTCCACTTCCAGATTATGGCCCCAACCGTGCTCACTGGAACTTTCACAAGTTTAGAAATCCTATTGTAACCAATGCCATCACTATTTTGCAACGATAAGGTTGCGACTGTCTCGAAAGAGCTCTTTGCTTTTACCCATCATGAGATGTTTCTTGTGTGACACCTTGGTAATGAGACACCTTTTTATAGGCCATCAGTTGAGACTGAACCAGCTGATAATAACTTGCACTGACAAGAGGCAGGATTGCTTTCTAATTGCTGACATAGTTCAGCTGGTGTCTTGACTTTACATGCCTTTTTGCACCTCCCTTTCTTCATGTGTTCAATACTTTTTCCATGTGTTCATTTTTTACACATAACCTAATTTCTGAATGTATTCAGTTTAGTTTGTTTTGTATGTATAGATTGCATGGGCTGTTACCGACATGTGGTGAAAATTTCATGTCAATGGCACCTTTAGAAATCTATTTACCTAGAAAAATGGTGATGTGTTCAATACTTATTTTACTCGCTGTAGCTACTTCAGAGCAGAAAAACCGTAGGTGTCTGCCTTAAAGTTTTTTTGTTAAAATCCCTGCAATGTACACTGATCACCCAGAGGCGATTAAATTTGTTTTCTCAACAATGGAGTTACACTTTAACCACTTGCCGACCGCATACTGTATGTATGTATGTATGTATATATATAGATATATAGATGATATACATACACTGCGGCAGAGTGGCTCTCCCAGGCAAAATCACGTATGCATACGTGAATTTGCCTGGGAGGAGCTAGAGGGCAAACGCGTGCCGCTGGCGGCGCGCTCCTGCCCCCACTCATCAGCGGGGAAGCCGATGCATTTGTCAGGCTGCTCCAATTGCCGCCTGACTCTCTCGACCGCTCCCCACTAAGAGAGGACGGTCAGCTGTTGTAAACACAGCCGACTGTTCTCTCTGGGATGATCACAGAGCTCCTGGGATCCTTCTATATAGGATCACATGGTCATCTCAGAAGCCCAACCCCCATACAGTTAGAATCACTCCCCTAGGGTCACATTTAACCCCTTGATCACATACTGTTAACCCCTTCCCTGCCAGTGTCATTAGTACAGTAACAGTGCATATTTTTAGCACTGATTACTGTAGTAATGTCACTGGTCCCCCCAAAAGTGTCAGTTAGGGGTCCGATCTGTCCGCCGCAATGTTGCAGTCCCGCTAAAAATCGCAGATCGCCGCCATTACTAGTAAAAATGACAAATCTTTCTCGTAGTTAGTAGATGCGATAACTTTTGCGCAAACCAATCAAAATACGCTTATTGCTGTTTTTTTTTTTTTTTTTTGAGAATGTCATATAGCAGAATGTGAAAAATATATATATATATTTTTTTTTTCAAAATTGGCGCTAATTGTTTATAGCGCAAAAAATAGAAATCGCACAGATGATCAAATACCACCAAAAGAAAGCTCTGTTTGTGGGGAAAAAAAGGACGTCAATTTTATTTGGGTACAGAGTCGTACGACCACGCAAATGTCTGTTAAAATAACGCAGTGCCAGATTGTGAAATAGGATTTGCCCCCTAATGACCAGGCCCTTTCTGTCCAAAACTGGTTAAGGACCAGATCACACTAGCCACACACTAAATTATCTGGCATTCGTGGCTCTTTTTAACTTTAAACTGTCCAGGTGCAAAAAACAGCGACTGGTTATTTCAGTGCATTGAGGAAGAATGCAGCATACCTGAAGGCAGCGTTGCGATGTGAACAGATTTGATGTGCCCTTATGGTGACTGGTGTTGACCAAGTGCGGAAAAATGCCAGTCACTGCACATAGTGTGCATGGGCCCTTAGTCAGACCAGTAACTGATATTGCTGCTGCCATGCTTATTTTAGCTTGGACTCTTCCATTGCTGTGTGAGAAGTGTTTTCCATAATCTTCTTCTGTCTCTTCATACAGGTGTGATACGCTCGCTCCACTCCCTTGGCCGTCTGTCTCATGTCTTCTGCACAGAGACTCGTCCTTATAATCAGGGCTCGCGGCTCACGGCCTATGAGTTGGTGTATGAAAAGATGCCGGCAACTCTCATCACAGATAGCATGGCAGCAGTGACCATGCGAGAGCGGCATGTCAACGGTGAGGTCCAACACACGTTACAGGTTTCTCCTAATGCTACACTGCACTGTTTTGGGTAGAGTGGGGAAGAAATTAAAATTTGGTCTCTGATCCCATCGGGGGGATTTTTTTGGGGGTTCCTGAGAGGAGTACTGAGGATGCTACACTGTATTGGGACGTCTGCCTTTACTCGCCCATGAACTTTAATGGTATCCCAGCCTTAGTCCGTAGGGTTCAATATTTTGTTGGCCCACCCTTTGCAGCTATAACAGCTTCAACTCTTCTGGGATGGCTGTCCACAAGATTTAGGAGTGTGTCTATGGGAATGTTTGACCATTCTTCCAGAAGAGCATTTTGTGAGGTCAAGCACTGGCTCACAGTCTCCGCTCTAATTTATCCCAAAAGTTTTCTATCGGGTTGAACTCAGGACTCTGTGCAGGCCAGTCAAGTTCCTCCACCCCAAACTCCCTCATCCATGTCTTTATGGACCTTGCTTTGTGCTCTGTCATGTTGGAACAGGAAGGGGCCATCCCCAAACTGTTCCCACAAAGTTAAGAGCATGAAATTGTCCAATATGTCTTGGCATGCTGAGGCCTTCAACGTTCCCTTCACTGGAACTAAGGGGCCAGGCCCCGTCCCTGAAAAACAACCCTACACCATAATCCTATCTTTCACCAAATGATTTGGACCAGTGCATATGTCAGTTTAGGGTGGAGGAACTTGACTGGCCTGCACAGAGTCCTGAGCTCAACCCGATAGAACACCTTTGGGATGAATTAGAGCAGAGACTGCGAGCCAGGCCTTCTCATCCAACATCAGTGCCTGACCTCACAAATGCGCTTTTGGAGGAATGGTCAAACATTCCCATAGACACACTGCTAAGCCTTGTGGGCAGCCTTCCCAGAAGAGTTGAAGCTGGTATAGCTGCAAAGGGTGGTATATTGATCCCTACAAACTAAGACTTCGATGCCATTAAAGTTCATGTGCGTGTAAAGGCAGGCGTCCCAATACTTTTGGTAGAATAGTGTAATTATGTAATATAGAGCCCTCTGCCTCAGCACTCCTCAAGAGTCCGGAGTCCTGGTTACAAACCGTGGGCTCTTATGGAGGAGTTATGCAAATATCAGAATGCCTTGATGGGCAGATTTCAATGTGAAAGGATTGGGCGTGCCTAAGAAGGTTGCTCTTGCATGCAGGCTGGATAACGCCCATATGAAGTGCTGAGCCTCCGTGCTTAAAAGGACTAAAATCCAATAAACGAGGAAAGTAAAGGTCTGGATGTTGGACGTCATCCAGCCAGGTAGTGAGGCTGGCTATCTGATTGCTGCAGCTTCTAATGCACACGGTTAGAAGCTTGCAGTGTGCAGTAAGCAACTCTGCAAGAGTTAAAGCTGTACTCCAGCCTTACCACTGTACATTTATGCAAAGCTAAGAAAAAAAAAAAAAATGTTTGGAGTGAGGCTTTAAAGTGGTTGTCTTCATTTTAACTTGTGCCTATAATAGGGCTTTCCCTGTAGGTACAGTGAATATCTCCTAAACTTGCACTGTTTAGGAAATCATCACAATGCATGCAACCGGTGACATCACTGCGCATGCGCTCTGAAGAGACAGCATACCGTGTGCCGTCACTTCAGAGCTCTGTGCTGTGACTCCCACATGCATGTGCGGGAGTGACGTCATCGCGGCTTTTCCAGTCAGATGCCTTGAGCGGTGGTATGAGATGCAAACTAGCACATTATGCAATTGTCTTGCATGGTTTAAAAAAAAAAAAAAAACCCATTTCCAGATTTCAGCCACCCTTATTCACCCACATCCTTTTAAAATAATTTCAGCATCCATACCTTGAGGTGGTTTTAAAGGATGAAAGTTTATTTATGTATAAAGGTAAAAAAAACCTACAGTGCTGCCGCCACCCCCCCCCCCCCCCCCCGAATACATACCTGAGCCTGATCCTGATCCAGTGATGTGCACAGGAGCACCTGCTCTCCTGGGGCTTTCCTTCCTCATTGGCTGAGATGTCAATAACAGCAAGGGAGGTGGGATCCGGGGGTTAGAGCTGAGCCATATTGAGTCTTATGGACACAGAGGCGGCTCAGGAGCGAGCAAGCAAGAGTGCCCCCATAGCAATTTTCTTGCTATGGGGGCACTCTGCAGAGGGTGGGAGCCCAGAGCACCGTGAGGGGGACCGGAGGATTGGGACTGCTCTGTGAAAAACCATTACACAAAGCAGGTAAGTATGACATGTTTGTTATTAAAAAAAAAAACTGACTTTACAAACACTTTAATGGTAGAAATGGGTATTTTATACATAGTTATACTGGTCCAGCTTGTATATACCATATCTGGCTGATGCCCCTGGAAGCTAGAAATCTCTGAAGTAAACACCGCTACTCCACTCATCTCCACTAGGTTCAGCCTGCTTGCTGAGCTTTTGGCCTTCCGCAATCTGAACACAGGAGATAGGAAATTCAGCCCAGGGGCCCATCAGAGAATGCTCAGCAACTTCTGAATAAATGCAAAGCATTCTCTAATTGGAGAGGTGGCGTGGTGATGTCTGCACACAGCTCTTGGCACAAGCTAGAGTTGAAGGCCAAGAGGTGGCTGGATGAGTATCACCCCTAAGAACCCCATCACATGGCCTGGGAATGGGGAATTGACATGCCAACATCTTCAGGCACTGGTATCTCTTTACCAGTGCAGAGACCTGCCATGCAGACTTTGGAAGAGGGGACTGTACAATATTTAATTTCTATGATTGGAGACATTTATTGTAAATTTTATTTTAGTTTACTGTCAATTTAACAGTGAATTCCAGCACACATGTACACGTAATCAGGATGCAGATAATAGATGTATACTAGAAGCTTGAACCCTATGGAGATGACATACTAGACCAGGGATCCTCAAACTATGGCCATCCAGCTGTTGCAGAACTACACATCCCATGATGCATTGTAAAACTCACATTCACAGACATGACTAGTCATGATGGGAATTGTAGTTCCTGAACAACTGGAGGGCCATAGTTTGAAGACCCTTGTACTAGACCCTCCAACCTAACGCACCCCACAGATCTGCACCTTATGGATTGCTGTTTAAAACATTCTAATCTGAATTTTAAAAATCTTCACTTACCCTTGATTTTTTTCCTCAGCTGTTGTAGTGGGAGCCGACCGAGTGGTGGCCAATGGGGACACGGCTAATAAAGTTGGAACATACCAGCTGGCCATCACTGCCAAGTACCATGGAATACCCTTCTATGTGGCCGCACCGAGCACATCATGTGACCTCAGTCTGCCGACGGGAGCCAGCATCGTGATCGAGGAGAGGCCAAGCCATGAGCTGACAGACATTAATGGCGTCCGTGTGGCAGCTCCAGGTAGGGTGGATGTGCCAAGAATTTATATCTGGGAGATGTGTAATGTAGGCTTGGCTGCACACTGACTCTTCCTTTTCTCTTTCAGGTATTGGAGTTTGGAACCCAGCATTCGATGTCACTCCTCATGAGCTGATCACTGGAATAATCACAGAGCTAGGAGTATTTAAACCAGAGGAGCTTAAAGCTGGCCTGAGCCGTGGTCTTTAAAAATCCTCTATAGTGTAATAATCAGCATAATGCAGTGAAGGGGGAGGGACAGCCAACGTGAGGGGCGACAGGTTTATCTGACATTCCAACATCGCTACTATGAACACCTAACCCTTTTAAAACTTAGTGGCTGTAAATCCTTACATATACCCAGTGAAGTGACTGGCCTCAGGTGATACACAGAAATTAAACCAATCCATCTACATAAGTTGTACATGTTTATCTGCAGTCTTACATCCAAAATATTTTAGAGGTGAAAGAATGAGATTTTAACGGTGCCAAGAAAGGACCTACGTTTAATATATATATATATATATATATATATATATATATATATATATATATATATATATATATATATATATATATTAAAAAAACAAATTTTATTGAAACAATTAATTTAAAATTTTGATATATAATAAAATCATAGCATAGTATTCATATGGAAATTATATATGCAGTAATTCCAACACTATGCTATGTCAACATTTTTAAATGAATTGTTTCAATAAAATTTGGTATTTATAACTTTGGTCCTTTCTTGGCACCGTTAAAATCCCATTCTTTCACCTCGAAAATATTTTTTACTACTAAAGCGATGTGGTGCGTTTTTACTCTGACACCTGTCTACACATTTCAAAGGTCTTCTCTACATCCTTTCAAAGTCCAACATTTTTAAAGATTGAGCTGTCAGGAAGCAGGTGGCAGGGACCTGAAATTACACTCTGCAGAGCTCTGTGAGAAGAGCTCTGAGAGCTGATTGGAGGGAGGGAACACACCTCCCTCCACACAGGAACAGAGCTGAGGCTGTCAATCGCATGCTGTGTGCTGGAGCTCTTCCCTGATAACTTTTTTTTTTCCTTATGGTGTCAGAAATACTTGTCAAAAGGGGCTCCTGTTGGTAGCAGAGGAATGAAGCAGCAGACAGACATGACACTTAGTGCTCTGGATTAAGACAAGTACACACTATAGAGGGATATGCTTTGTTCTTATTTCATGTCTGAGGTTTACAACCTCTTAAACCTCCTTTTGCCATAAAGCCAAACTCTAGAGAAGCATTGGGACTGTGGCAATATGAACTCTACCCTCCAGTCACAATGTAAATTTGGAGGTGCCCAGCTGTGGGGAGCGCTTTAAAAATGCGGATCAACCTTATGTTTTAACTACCCCTCTGCTGCCAGTGTGAACTTAACTTAGCAATAAAACTCTTAGAGGTCCTAAATCTTCCTAATTTTTACCGTAGGCTCAATTCACAACAAGGATAACACACCAGGATAAAAATCCTTCTAGTAAAAAAAAAATGTGTGTGTATGTATGTATGTATGTATGTATGTGTATGTATGTATGTATATATGTGTGTATATATATATATATATATATATATATATTATAGAGAAAGGGAGATTGGCAGTAAAAACATGTGGCAACACCTGGTACG
>NC_138771.1:610129116-610362209 GCF_965119305.1 Pelophylax lessonae | reverse complement strand
TAAGGTCTCCCAGCCTGGCCAGTGAGCGTGAGCAGGTTATAGTCCCGAACTAGGCTTTACCACGACGGTGCCCCAACGGATGGGGACGAGCCTGCAAGTAGACCATCTCACTACCTGGGACGCACATGACCTGGAACGCCCTGAGTTACAGCTTCCCTTGGCTGACAGCACCCCCATTCTGGGTGGGAGGTGATCTGTTTCCAAATTGCACCCACCTGGTACTGTGGTATGGTGAGTAAATTGTCCCCCCAAAAACCCCTGGTGGTCTCGGGGCGGACGTGGGCCCTTCCCTGGAATAGTGGGAACATAAAGGGCTCCCTCGGTTCCCCCAGGAACCTCGGAGGACTAGTCCTGTGTACCCTTCGGCATTCCCCTACCCCAAGCAGGTTTTTACCTTGGGGGGGGCAGTAATAATACAGCCGCTGTGGCGCTTATTTGAGGGGGGTGATTTGTCCTGTTTGGGCCCCTGGGCAGGGACCTTCTGATGCCTATTGTTCTGGGCCCCCTTTTGGGGGTCCTGGAGACCGCATGGTGCGCCATGGGGGCTGCCATTTTGCTGTGGATCATAATATTTATATTCCCATTAGTTTATGGGCAGCCATTGTCTATAATTTCCCATTGAGAATGCATGAACAGCCATTTTCCTGAGGTCCATAGGCTGGACAGGCATGGGGCATGGTTGTTTAAAATATAGAGGCTGGGTTTTCTCTTCCTCTTCCCTGTACAGTCAGTGTCAGTTTCCTTTTTTGCACAGATTGAGCTGGAAGTCTCCTCTGTGGTCTGGTAACATTTTCCTGTGGATCCCTGTAGGTTTTTCTTCATTCACTCTATTATCTTATAATACCAGGGACTGTGAGCCCGCACTTATAGCGGTGGGACCGCGTTTTTGGCGGTTTTAAAGAGACCCTGCCCCAATTATTTTAAAAAGTGTAACGTGGAGTCCCAGGATAATATTTCACCTGCAGACCCCCTGGGAGCGATTGCGGGACCTTCTGGTTCTCAGTCTCAGCCAGAGATTGCAGCTTTTTTTGCAAAATGTGATGTCTAAGGTAGATTTTGTCATTGCTAGTGCTGCCAGCTGCAAATGCCCTCCGCCCTCATCTTCAGACTCTGATAGACATGGCCACCACAGACCACCCTGAGGGATCGGTGTCCTCTCATTCTGATGGTGAAGAACACGCTTTGGTGGAAGCTCTGATAGTTTGAGTATGGGAAATGTTAAAATTGGCTGACGAACCCACAGCGTCGGGTATGCAGATGTCTTTTGGCTCCTGTAAATCAGGCAAGGTGTTCCCTTGCCCAGAATTGTTTCATACTATTGTGGATGAACAATGGCGTTGCATTAGGCCCATGTTAGTGGTGCCTAAGCATTTTGAACGCCGTTACCCCTTTGTAGAGGCAGTGTCCACTAGGTGTACCACCAAAAGTGAATCCCCCGGTGTCCAGGTTGAATAAAGCAACTCTGGTACCGGTGGAAGAGTCTCCAACTTTTGCGGACCCCGTGGATAGACAGGTGGAATCCTTGTCCTGCCATTTACACGTGGTAGCAGGACACATATTAAAGCATGCCTTTGTGAATGTTTTGGTAGCGCAGACTGCTACGGAATGGGTGAAGTTACTTAAAAGTAACCTGGAAGCTGAACGGCTCCCCCCCATGCGGTGTTGGAACTACTGGACCAGTTGGCTCAAGCCCTGGTGTTCATGTGTGATGCGTCCCTGGATTCAGCCCCGTTGGTGGCCAGGGCATTGGCAGTGGGGATTGCTATTAGGCGCATGATGTGGCTGAAAAGCTGGTGGGCGGACCAGGCTTCTAAAAAGGCCTTCACTGATCTCCCCTTCTTAGAGGAGAGGCTGTTTGGATCCTCTCTGGACGAGTTCATCAAAGGTATCACGGGCGGTAAGAGCACTTCTCTTTCCCAATCCTCTAAGGGCAAGGTGCTACGTCATAGGCGGGGGCCTTCTTTTAATGCTCATAAACGTCTTTTTCATGCCTCCAGGTCGCAAGAAGAAGGTAAATCATTCAGGTCTTTTGGGGGTTCCAAGAAGCCGTTGTCTGGGAAAGCAAAGACCGGCCAATCTGGACCTGCAGACAAGTCCTCACCTGCATGAAGGAGCGCCCTCACTCTATTCTGGGGGGGGGGGTTCTTTGTTTCTTTCTGAACCTCCTTGATTGAGGTCAAATGGGTTCAAGAACTGATCCGATCTGGGTACAAGATCGAATTCTGGTCTTGCCCGTTGGACAGGTTTTTCCCGTCCAATCCTCGACTATCCCCAATCCGGTTTAGGGACTTGCAAGGGGCAGTACATGAGTGATTGTACCGGTTCCTTTTCAGGAACATGAAAGACAAGATGAAGAAATCGGCGCTAATTCATATGGTGATAACAAATATATAAACAAAAATAACTTTGTGCGCAAAATTGCCAGAAATGCCTGAATAAAAGAAAAATATCAAATCCAATAGTGATAATGACAATGTGAAAAAGATGTAAATAAGTGCAAAAAAAGATATGTCCAAAATAAGATGACGCACGAACACTGTGCTAACAATATGAAGTTTGCAGTGATATTTTCATAAATGAAACAAGTGATGACTGTGATTCCAAACATAAATTGCCAGAAGAAAAAAACTATATCACTCCAGTGAATTTAGATGAATGTGTGCAATGGCCGCTCTCCTTAATGCACACTCATATGAGCGTGTCTGAAAAACTCCTTGGATGTAGTATGGACCTCTTGTAAGATGGGATGGATGGTGGGATGTGGAATGATACTGCTGCGTATAAACGACCCTTGGTATGATTCTCAGATGTGTCTCATATGTGGGGTAATTAAATGAAGGCCATCATGGTGCAGTATATCATGTCACAGTTAATGAGAAAGGAGTCAGCAGGAGATGGACTGTAATTTCTGGATTGATTTGAATGGGTGATAACACCCTCAGGCAACCTGTGTTTCGGGTCATCTCCTCGGTCTGTAGCAGACAAGCCATGAACAGTAAGGAAGGTCCGGTCGGTGTACTCCGGATCACAACCCCCCGCTCTCTAACAGACACTCCGGGTCACCAACTCCAAGACAGGAAAACTTCCGGAAGTAGCCGAAGGTTGAGGGGGCTCGTGACGTTAAAAGCAACGGACAGAGAAAGAGAGCGAGGAGGGGGGCTGAGGGGAACCTGAGTGGAGGGGGGTCCGAAGACACCGGGGGGGGGGGATATGTTTTTTTTGGTGGGGTGTCGGGGATGGGGGGGGCTGTCTTGGAGTTGGTGACCCGGAGTGTCTGTTAGAGAGCGGGGGTGGTGACCCGGAGTACACCGACCGGACCTTCCTTACTCTTCATGGCTTGTCTGCTACAGACTGAGGAGGTGACCTGAAACACAGGTTGCCTGAGGGTGTTATCACCCATTCAAATTAATCCAGAAATTACAGTCCATCTCCTGCTGACTCCTTTCTCATTAACTTTTTTTGAAAAATTATTTTTATTGATTTTTTAAGAAAGAACAGAGTAACACAAACAGACATACACAACAGCCCCAAAAAAAAAAGAAGGCAGACAATAATCCAACAACAACCACCCCCACCCCCCCCCCCACCCAAAAACGACCACCAGCACCTTGAGAAGACCAGGAGCGACGAGGTCAGGGGGTCGGCGCAGGCCACCGTCAAAGGACAGCACGACCTACCACTGGCCCCCGGAGTAAACAACCTCCGGTCCCTTCTTATAAACAACACAGCTCCCCCCTACCCGGGATCAAAACATGTCAATTTAGCATTAAAGAGACCCAGTATCTGGCTGTTCCTGCTGGACTACAAAACTAGAATACAAGATAGCATAAGTACACTTCTATAGAGCGTTCAATCCACCAGCGTCATAACTGTTACACAATATACATTTCAGCCCACAGTGTCTGAGGAGTCCACCCACGCCCTCCAAACCTTGTCAAATTTTTTCGGGAAGCCTCGTGAGACATAGGTGGCTTTGTAGAGGGGTAGCATTGCATTCACTAGGCCTTTCCAGAACAGTAAGGATGGCGGGGAAACCTTCTTCCAATGCAATAAAATAGCCTTTTTGGCATAGAATAGAAGAATGCTCAGCAAAGTCCTGTGTGCCACCGAGGGGACCACCTCCTCCACCAAACCCAGTAAACAGACTCGCTGGGTTCGCGGGATCGGAGTCAGCAGCACCTCAGCGAGACAGGAAGTCACTGCAGTCCAAAACTGCTGAATTTGGCCACAGTTCCAAAAAATGTGAGTTGCATCTGCGGGGGAAGCGGAACAACGCCAACACTCCGCAGACGAAGTCGGGAAGATTCTGGCTAGACGGGCCGGAGTATACTAAATCCTGTGGAGGAATTTAAATTGTATTAGCTTGTCCCTAGCAGCAACTAAATATTTGAAAGGCTCCGTCCATACATCATCCCAGTCCTCCCCCTGTAGGTCCGGCACCTCAGCCGTCCATTTTTCCCTACATCTAACTATGCCAGGGGGTGTAAGTCGGAACATATCCTTGTACACAGTGGAGAGAGTTTTGAGTGTGGTATCACAGGTCAACACGCATTCTAAGTCTGAAGGAGACAGCTCTACAGAGGATGAGGCAAATTGGGCCTGAAAGGCATGACGCAATTGGAGGTATCGGAATATAAAGCCACTAGGTAGGTCGAATTTCTCCCGCAAACGGTCAAACGGTAAGAGAGCCCCCGCCGCTGTTATATCACCCAAGGTTTTTATACCCCGTGTCGCCCACAACATCAAATCAGGTAAGCGACGAAAATGGGGAAAGGGAGGGTTCATCCACAACGGCTCGGAGGGGGAGGATCCAACATAACTGGGGCATGTCAATTTCAATGACTGGGCCCAAGCCCTAACAGTCGCTCTCATGGAGAGCGTTAAAGGGAGATCTGAGCCCAGACCCCTAAACAGCGCCAACCTAAGGGTTTCGAAGGAGCCCAGGTGGGCCGCCTCTAGGATTGTTGCCGAATCCTCCCCGTCCGCCCGCAGCCAGCGCCGCGCAAACACCATCTGTCCTGCCAAATAATACTTGCGCCAATCGGGCAGCGCCGGGCCTCCATTACCCCACGGTCCCTGGAGGGCCCGAAGGCCCATCCTGGGAACCCCGGGCGACCAGAGGAATGAACAGACGAGGCTGTCCAATTTCCGGAAAAATGACAGTGGTACCCATAGCGGAGAATTGCGGAGGAAATATAGGACTACAGGCAGAAATTTCATCTTAAGGACACTAATACGACCCAATAAGGAAAGTTGTAGACGTTTCCAAGCTTGGATATTTTGTTGGAGTTTAGGCAATAGAGGAGCCAGATTCAACGAGAAATATTCCTGGGGACGCCTAGTTATCTTGACCCCCAAGTAGGTGAAGTCATCCACCCAGCGAAGGGGCAGGTCCCCAGCCGCAGCAGGTCGAGCACCGTCATCAAGAGGCAAAATGGAGGACTTACTCCAGTTAACGCGAAGTCCTGAGCACTTGCCAAAATCGTTCAGGATGGACAGGGCCGCTCTCAAAGAGGGACCCGGATCCTCCAGGAACAACAGCATGTCATCGGCATATAACGCCAGACATTCTTTAATAGAGCCGACTTTAATCGACCCCACGGCCGGGGAGCTGCGCAGTGCGGTCGCGATGGGTTCAAGGGTAAGGGCAAACAGGAATGGGGAAAGGGGACACCCCTGCCTCGTCCCCCTCCCCACCCGGAAATATGGAGAAGTGAGATAGCCCAACCGTATGGCTGTTCTAGGGCTCGTGTAAAGGAGTCGGATCCAGGTCTTGAATTTGGGTCCGAACCCCATACGATCCAGCGTCTTGTGCATAAAGGCCCAGTCGACCGAATCAAAGGCCTTCTCAAAGTCGATTGAGACCACCACCCGCTGCCCCGACACCTCCCCAGGAATTTGAAGATGGGTAAACAATCTCCTAATGTTAGTATCCACAGATTTACCCGGCATAAAGCCTGTTTGATCCGGGTCTATCAACGAGTGAATAACCCCAGCCAAACGAGTGGCCAGGACCTTCGTCAGGATTTTAAGGTCCATATTTAAAAGGGCGATAGGGCGGTACGAGGAGCAGTCCAGGGGGTCCTTACCCGGTTTCTGAAGCAGCACCATATAGGCATCCATCATGGAGGGAGGAAGTTCCTCCACCTCCAAACAGTGCTGCAACAGAGAGCTAAGTCTAGGCGCTAAATATTGTTTGTAAAAGTCAGCAGGGAAACCGTCAGGACCCGGGGCCTTATGTGGTGGGAAGGCCGCAATGGCTCTTGCCACCTCTAAAGTCGTTATCGGAGCATCCATGAGGGCGCTATCCTCCGCCGACAAGGATGGCAAGTCAACGCCCTCCAGGAGGGCATCCGCGTGCACAGAGTCACTATCCGGTAGCGGGGCGTACAGGGCCTCAAAATAGTCAGTAAACGTCTCCAAAATGTCACGAGGATCCGACCTGAGCACACCCCCAGCGGCCCTGATAAGCGGGATATTAACCGGCGGCTGCTGGTCAGCCACCAGCAGTGCCAGGAACTTGCCATTCTTTACGCCCTGTGCGAATATAGAAGCCCGTAAATTGTTAGCTTCCGTATGAGCAAGATCAGAGACGTGAAGAGAGAGAAGGCGTCTCGCCTCCAGCAATGCAGCATAGCTGGAATCAGACGGCAAAGCCGCGTTCTCCCCCGCACGTCTCCGCTCCTCCTCCTGTAACATCCTCACCTCCTCATTGTGATCTTTCCTAGCGGATTTAATGGCCGATATACACTCTCCCCTCGCCACTGACTTAAATGCCTCCCACACCACTCTCTGATCAGCTGAGTCCTCATTTTCTGTCCAATATGACTGGATCGACTTTTCAAGGTGGGAAGTGACCTGATCCTGTTGGAGCCAGCCCGCAGCCAGGCGCCAACCCCGCACCCCAGCCCCCAATTGGAGGTTCACTGTCAAGAGTAGCGGGTTGTGATCAGACACTCCCCCGGCCCTGTATTCCGAGGCAGTCAAAAGGGATTGCATCCTGGCAGTACCAAACGCCAGATCTATGCGAGCAGAGGAACGATGAGCGGTGGACAGGTGAGAGTATTCCCTCGAGAGCGGATGCTTCCATCTCCAAAGTTCAGTCAAGCCCACCGTGGAAGCCCAGGTGAGCAGATCCACCGAGGGCAGTCTATTGGGGTTGGAAGTATCCAAGGTAGCATCCAGGATGGCATTAAAGTCACCCATAAACAACACAGGTAAATGCATATATTCAGCCAACTTATCAGTTAAATCATATAGCAGTTGTATCTGAAAAGGTGGAGGCACATAAACAGCGACCAACAGCATGGTAACGGAGTACATATCCAAAAGTACAGCCACATATCTGCCCCCTGGATCAGAGATCACCCGCTGGATCGAACATGGGATAGATTTACTAATGAGAATGGAGACCCCTCTAGCATAAGTGGAGTATGTGGCATGAAATGCCCTCTGTATCCACGGCCTACGGAGAGCTAAAATCATGTTCCCATCAAGGTGGGTCTCCTGCAGGAGGATGACATGTGGCTTAATGAGCTTTAAATACTGAAAGACACTGGCGCGTTTGAACTTATTGTTCAGGCCCCTCACATTCCATGAGAGAAGTCTTATATTGTCAGCCATGGGAATCGAGAAAAAAATTACACAGAGCCCAGGTAAGGGCTATGGACAGGATGAAAAAAAAAAGGGACCCATAAATTACCCCCTCAAAATACACATGAGCAAACAAAAACAGGTGCTGGTGCAGAACTCCCCATGCCATTATACCAGAACAACCCCCCCAACAAACAAAGAAAAAGGGAAAGCTGAACAAAAACGAGTTTTCCCAAAACGTGAAATAAGAAAAAAAAATGAAAAACGTAGTCTGGTATGCGGCTTCAATCCCAAACTGCCCAAAAAAACAGTGACGCACGTCATTTCTCCAATGTGAGCAACAGTCCGGTATAGAAGATGTTCTTACAGTTCCGATGGAGTCTCTGATGAGACCGGATCACCCGGTGTGCAAGGAGGGCAACATGACACCCCCCTCCTCCAATAACCAGTCTCCAGATGGCAGGATAGGGGACCCCAAAAGTAGACATCCCTACACCAGCAACAAGCCGTAGACATCCAGAAGGAATGATATGACAGGAGGATAAAATCAACAGGGGCAGCGTACAACAGGAAAACAAAAAAGTAAAAAGAAAAAACGGACCACATCCAAAGGGCAGCTAGCCGAGAGCACTGGCAGTCAGGACCCATCACAAGCCATCCAGCCAGTCCGAAGCCTCTTGAGGAGTGTCAAAGAATTTCACCGAGCCCTTGTACTGCACTCTGAGCCTGCTAGGATATTGCATACTATAGATAAGTTCCTTGGCCCTTAGGCGTTTCCTGACATCAGTAAAGGAACGTCTGCGGCGTTGTGTCTCCGCTGAGAAATCGGGGAAT
Source organism: Pelophylax lessonae (assembly GCF_965119305.1). Classification (NCBI taxonomy): domain Eukaryota; kingdom Metazoa; phylum Chordata; class Amphibia; order Anura; family Ranidae; genus Pelophylax; species Pelophylax lessonae. The sequence continues at coordinate 610,353,782 of NC_138771.1, read as the reverse complement.
AGCATGACACGTGCATTCTCAAAGCGAAGTTCAGGGTGCTTCCGCGCCTCCGAGAGGAGCATGTCTCTGTCCCTGTAATTGAGGAACTTCACCAGGAACGGACGGGGGGGGGGGGGGGGGGGCTCAGGCTGGCCCCAGTTGGCACTCTATGAGCCCTTTCCACCACATACGTGGGGGGTAAATTCTCCAGAGAGAGCAGTTGTTTAAAGAACTGCTCCGCAAATGTGGCAGGCTTTTTCCCCTCCAGCCCCTCAGGAAGCCCCACCACCCTTACATTATTCCGGCGCTGTCTATCCTCTGCATCGTCAGCTCTGTGTTGCAAGGATTTCACAATGTCCTGTAGTTCAGCCAGCTGAGTGCCATGGGAGTGTGAGCTGTCTTCCACCTCTGAGATGCGATCCTCTGCAGCAGTGAGTCTCCCCCTGAACTTGTCCAGGTCATGGTGGATGAGCGTGCACTCCGATGCCAGGTGATCTATGTGCACCATCAACGCCGCTTTACAAGCATCGATGGCTTCCAGGATGGGGGCTGTGATCGCCCGCTGGTCCGCAGCTACCTCCGGAGCCTGTCCCTGAGAAGTGCCGGAGAGCATGGGGTCCGTAGGCTTCTGTGACTCCATGCCTGCACCCGTACCGCCGCTCCTCCGTGAAGACGTTGGCGCCAAGATGGCGGAGGCGGAGCCTGAGCCCTGGCTCTTGACGGAGCGGGTCTGGCGCTGGTCCTGTGGCGGCTGCCGGGCCGGTTTTGGGGTCGAGGATGGCATCGCTGGAGACCTGAGAGCTTCCCCCACAAGATGGTATAGGAGAGCAGCCCCACCGCACACCGAAAACGGAGGTAAGTTGCAGGATTAACAGAGAGCTCCGGTCCGGCACGTCTACCCTCGCTCACATCCGGCCACGCCCCCCCTTTCTCATTAACTTTGACATGATATACTGCACCATGATGGCCTTCATTTAATTTAAGTTTGGAAATACTACACCATATTGGTCCCTTATTTTGAGATCCGAGGGAGCACCAGAGAGTTTTGAAAACCGATCCCGATAAGGCGAGGCAGACCACCATCCCCCCATCCCCCCATCCTATATATAACGCTAAGGAGGAGAAGAAAGGAGAGGAGTGTATTATCTATCTAGATCAAAGTGGCGCATGACCTGAATTCTGGAGGTGAGCATTTAGCACACCCATAGGGGTAAAGCACCAAGAAGCACCCCATAGAGTATACGGTGTAAAGGTGGAGGTTATAAGAGTGTGACATCAGGAAAAGAACGAACACATCTCCTATTTGCTTTTGGGACACTTGAGCACTTTATAAAGACTGAAACACTTGATTTCTATTTTTATGTGTATACAGTGTAACACACAGAATTATTTATTGGTTGATGTTTTGAGCACTGAACACTTTATTGTCACTGGTTTTATGAATATCAATCTTAAACACTTTGAATCAACACAGATAACACTATAAGAACCTTTATTTAATGTACAGGTCCTTCTAAAAAAATTAGCATACTGTGATAAAGTTCATTATTTTCTGTAATGTACTGATAAACATTAGACTTTCATATATTTTAGATTCATTACACACAACTGAAGTAGTGCAAGCCTTTTATTGTTTTAATATTGATGATTTTTGGCATACAGCTCATGAAAAACCAAAATTCCTATCTCAAAAAATTAGCATATTTCATCCGACCAATAAAAAAAAAAGTGTTTTTAATACAAAAAAAGTCAACCTTCAAATAATTATGTTCAGTTATGCACTCAATACTTGGTCGGGAATCCTTTTGCAGAAATGACTGCTTCAATGCGGCGTGGCATGGAGGCAATCAGCCTGTGGCACTGCTGAGGTGTTATGGAGGCCCAGGATGCTTCGATAGCGGCCTTGAGCTCATCCAGAGTGTTGGGTCTTGCGTCTCTCAATTTTCTCTTCCCAACATCCCACAGATTCTCTATGGGGTTCAGGTCAGGAGAGTTGGCAGGCCAATTGAGCACAGTAATACCATGGTCAGTAAACCATTTACCAGTGGTTTTGGCACTGTGAGCAGGTGCCAGGTCGTGCTGAAAAATTAAATCTTCATCTCCATAAAGCTTTTCAGCAGATGGAAGCATGAAGTGCTCCAAAATCTCCTGATGGCTAGCTGCATTGACCCTGCCCTTGATAAAACACAGTGGACCAACACCAGCAGCTGACATGGCACCCCAGACCATCACTGACTGTGGGTACTTGACACTGGACTTCAGGCATTTTGGCATTTCCCTCTCCCCAGTTTTCCTCCAGACTCTGGCATTTTTTGATTTCCGAATGACATGCAAAATTTGCTTTGATCCGAAAAAAGTACTTTGGACCACTGAGCAACAGTCCAGTACTGCTTCTCTGTAGCCCAGGTCAGGCACTTCTGCCGCTGTTTCTGGTTCAAAAGTGGCTTGACCTGGGGAATGCGGCACCTGTAGCCCATTTCCTGCACACGCCTTTACACGGTGGCTCTAGATGTTTCTACTCCAGACTCAGTCCACTGCTTCCGCAGGTCCCCCAAGGTCTGGAATCGGTCCTTCTCCACAATCTTCCTCAGGGTCCAGTCACCTCTTCTCATTGTGCAGCGTTTTCTGCCACACTTTTTCCTTCCCACAGACTTCCCACTGAGGTGTCTTACCCTCTTGCTTGAGGGTGTCAATGATGGCCTTCTGGACAGAAGTCAGGTCGGCAGTCTTACCCATGATTGCGGTTTTGAGTAATGAACCAGGCTGGGAGTTTTTAAAAGCCTCAGGAATCTTTTGCAGGTGTTTAGAGTTAATTAGTTGATTCAGATGATTAGGTTAATAGCTCGTTTAGAGAACCTTTTCATGATATGCTAATTTTTTTAGATCGGAATTTGGGGTTTTCATGAGCTATATGCCAAAATCATCAATATTAAAACAATAAAAGGCTTGCACTACTTCAGTTGTGTGTAATGAATCTAAAATATATGAAAGTCTAATGTTTATTAGTACATTACAGAAAATAATGAACTTTATCACAGTATGGTAATTTTTTGAGAAGGACCTGTATATGCACCTTTGCACTTTATAGTTATAGATCAATTTTTAAGGAATAAGGAGTTTTAAGATTTATTGATTCATTGGAGATCCAAAATAATAAAAAAATATATAATTTTAAAGGAGACACTACACAAGATTTTGCAGCACTATCACAGTATATATTTATTTATCTATTTAATATTGATTCATATACACAATGATTATAATACACATATCTTTTTTATTCACTTTTACATTTTCCCTGAAGCGCGGTACTTCCCCCCCCCCCCCCCCCATTTATATCTAATGTAATTCATGTAACTCACGAAGCCAGAGGAGTCACTGAAGAGCCTCCTCCCTGTTATTCCTTGTCTCACACACTCTGCTGTAACTCGAAAAGCGCGCCAGCCAACAGCAGCTCCCGACACCCGCGGCTCTCACCTTCCAGCAAGCACTTCGTATGCCGATCCTCCCATAGCAACCGATGACGTCGTCGGTTGGCACGACCCGGTCGGGAGGCCCGCACAGCTTCCGAAGCTCATTTGGCAGCGGGAAGGGAATTTAGCCATCCTTTCTGGCATAACCATATGGAAAATTTTTTTTTATAAGATTGCTGCAAGGAAAACTTTTTTATAAGATTGCTGCAAATTGGGGTCATTTTGCCGCGGCACACCTGGGGACTCTTCACGGCACACCTGTGTGCCACGGCACACTGGTTGAGAAACCCTGCCTTATACTGTGAGACACAAAATAGTTTGGAGGAAAGATCCAACTTTCTAAATGTGATATAGGCCAGCAATAATTTTCCAGGTCAGTTACTATCGTTGGTCTCACTGTAGGTAAAGTCAGAGCCAGGGTGCCTCTTGGCACTGCCATTATCTTAGAACAACTCTAACATGCAGAGTATAAACGGGCACTCAAATAATACAAGCCCACATGTATGATACAGTCTCCTACAGAATAATTTGTATGGCAGTCAGATATTTTTATGTATTTCATTATAATGTATATGAAGAGAACTGTCAGAGATTAAAGATGAGCATGTACCTTATCTAAATAAACATCTTCCTGCCAGCTGTATGCATATATGCACCCCAACGTAAACACTTTACCGTGCTGAAAGCGCACTCCCTGCAGGCTTCCAGCACAGTAACAAACGTGTAGCAGAAACCTCCTGATGCATACTTGCGATTGGTAGCTTTCCGATCATGTGACAGCCAATCACAGGACACCTAATCAGAATTTTCGGCCTCCGCCTCCTGGCAATTTGATCCTTTTAAAGTGCCGAGGGGTGGCTGCAGGAAGTTAAAAAATGATTTACAGCTAGCAGTTGTGATCCGTGTGACTGTACCTTTTATAGGATGTATGCTTCACTGTTTTTTTACTGTGTTTATTCCCTTTTAATTTCGATTTTTGGTTTTAATTTTAAAACGTAAAAAAACACTATTGACCATTTTTTTGTGGTATATTCATCATGTATTGTGCAGAATATTCAACCAAAGCCAACAGATTAAATTTAAATTAAGTTCCTTTTGGTTGCCATGACAGTTACTCTACAGCAGAGGTCTCCATAGCTTTCACTTAGAGGGCCACATCATATAGTCTACAGATATTCACGGATGAACAAAAAAAAATAATAGTAATTTATGAATAAATCCACAGCCATAGAATAGAATAGAATTTTGAAAGGCTGCCATCAGCAGGGTATATTGTGCATCTTTACACCTAAATACCGAGCCTCATGCACCAGGGCTGAACATTTAGTGTGATAAAAACCTTACATCTGTGTTCACGTCATTCGGCCAGCACGCTTTTTCCCCATCAGTTTCTGCCTGCCCATTTGTGTACCAATCAGAATCTCCATATACACCTGTGTCCCCATCAGATTCTCCCTGCACATTTGTGTCCCCACCAAAGACATTTGTGTCCCCATCAGAGTCTCCCTGTCCATTCGTGTCCCCATCAGAGTCTCCCCGTCCATTCGTGTCCCCATCAGAGTCTCCTCATCCCTTCGTGTCCCCATCAGAGTCTCCTCATCCCTTCGTGTCCCCATCAGAACCTCTCTGCCCTTTTGTGTCCCCATCAGAGTCTCCCTTTACATCTGTGTCCAAATCAGATTCTCACTGCCCATTTGTGTCACCATCAGAGATTCCCCATACATCTGTGTCCTCATCAGACCCTCCCTGTCCATTAGTGTCCCCATCAAAGTCTCCCTGCATGTTTGTGTCCACATTAACACCCCCCTTGCACATTTGTGTCCCCATCAGAGCCCCCACTGCACATTTTTATCCCCTCAGAGGCACTTCCCCACATTAGTGTCCCCATCAGAGCCGCCTTGCCCATTTGTGTCCCCCATCAGAGCCCCCCTGAACATCTGTGTCCCCACTGGAGCCCCCCACACTTGTGTGCCCATCAGAATCCCCCCTGAACTCTTGTGTCCCCATCAGAGCCCTCTCTGCACACTTGTGTCTCCATTAGAGCCCCCAGGCATATTTGTGTCCCCATTCAGAGCCCCTACGCTTGTGTCCTCATCAAAGTCCCCCCCACTTGTTTCCCCATAACCCCCCTGACTCTTGTGTTCCCATCAGAGCCCCTGTCACATTTGTGATTCAACCAGAGCCCCTCCCACACTTGTGTCCCCATTAGAGCCCCCACACTTGTGTCCCCAGCAGAGCCCCCTCCCCACACTTGTCTTCCCATCAGACCCCCTTGCACACTTGTGTCCCCATTAGAGAAGCCCTTGCACACTTGTGTCCCCAACAGAGTCCCCCCTGCACACTTGTGCCTTATGACCCTATCAGAGTGCCCTCCCATGCTTGTGTTCCCATCAGAACCCCCCACATTTGTGTTCCCATCAGAGCCTTGCCTGCACACTTGTGTCCTAATCAAAGGCCACCTTGCACACTTGTGCCCCCCATCAGAGCCCCCTGCACACTTGTGTCCTTATGATAGCCTCCTGCACACTTGTGTCCCCATCAGAGCCCCACTGTACATTTGTGTCCTCCATCAGAGCCACCCACTCTTTCGTCCCCCATCAGAGTCCCCCCTACACTGGTGTCCCCATCAGAGCCTCTCCCACTTATGTGTCCTCAGCAGAGCCCCCCCCAGCACATTTGTTTCCCTATCAGTCTCCCTGCACCGCTTTATGTTTTCTGTGTACATTACTACTGCTGTAGTGCCCCACTCAAGTGCTGGCTTTAATGCAGACCTACTGCACTTCCTAGCTCCCGCTCCGCTGTTACACAGGCACGCTGTATGTGAAATTGCAGTCTTAAAGAAAACTGAATTTAACTGTGGGATGGGAGCTGGGAGGTGCAGTAGGTCTGTACTGAAATAGTTTGGGCTTTGCTGTGTTTCTCGTGTTGCGGGACATGCGATGCACCCCCTCAGTGCCTGTCAGTATGCAGAGCAAGTCCTGCAACCCGAGCAGAGCTGTGGGCTGGAAAAAAAATGTCCTAACGAGCGAGATGTAGCCCGCAGGCCGTACTTTGCAGACGATATTTAAAAGATCACAGAGCCAAGACATTGCACTGTCAAAGAACTATAATAATGAGCCTCAGGGGTCTAGTAGACCATCACAAAAATGAATAATAAACACAATAAGAAAATTCAAAAGCCTTTATTAATCTTAACAATGGGGCACAACAATAAACAGTAAACTTATTCTGTTTATTATTTATTTTTGTGATGGTTTTCTAGACCCCTGAGGATCATTATTATGGTCCTTTAACAGTGCAATCTCTTGGCTCTGTTGCCTTTTCTATATATTTTGTGTTGGCCATAGAGCCCCAGTTTAATTATAATTTTGCGAATCTTCCAGAGTATTGGACAGCACCAATCTGCTTTTTAGTCTTTTACAAAATTGAATACCATAAATCTGCTTAAATTGTTTTGTGTAGTTATTTATATTATTTTCAGGGGCATTTTTGCATGTTTAAAGGACTCAAGAAATTGTAACATTTTATGGTTAGCCTTTTTTTTTTTAACTGAAGGCTAAGCAGTCCTTTGAGGCATCCATTTTTTGTATTTTTATTTTGGCCGCTTATCTAGAGCTACTACTGCTGCCTCCTGTGACTGTCCCTGATGAAATTTTGCTAACTGTACATAAAAGAATTTTGACTACTGCTGCTGGATGCCATTTTTAAGCCTCAATATATGGGTGACATATCAGTCTGCACAATTGAGTTGCCCTATGAAATAAATGTAAGTTATCTAAAATATCTAACATGTATTTTTTCAGTTAGGTCACTTCCTTATGAATATCCTAAAAGGTCCCGAGGAAGCATTCATACAAAACACGTTGAACTTTCTTGGACCATCATGCTATGTAATGATTTGTTGAGATATTTGTATTATGTTTCATGTTTGATATTTTATTATATTTTGTCATCATGAGAAATGTGACTGGATATTAAGGATGTGTTATCCCATGATATTTTTATTTTATGACTTTTATCATTTTCAATAAAGCATTTATACACTGCTCAAAAAAATTGAAGGAACACTTTGAAAATACATCAGATCTCAAAGGGAAAAATATCATGCTGGATATCTATACTGATATGGACTAGGTATTATGTTGGGAATGCTACATCGTTTGATGGAAATGAAAATTATCAACCTACAAAGGGCTTTAGGTGAAAAAATTATGCAGCAGGCTAGTTCATTTTGCTGAAATGTTATTTCAGCAACTCAAAATGGTACTCTGTATGTAAACAAAGCCGCCTGTCATTCTCCCTGATCTAACTGCAGAGACTACACGATCCTGCTATGTAGGATCGTATGTCTCTGTGGTTACATCACAAGCCACGCCCCTTGACAGTTAGAATCACGCCCCTAGGGACACACTTAACCCCTTGATCACTAATAAAGTTAACCCCTTCCCTGCCAGTGTCATTTTTACAGTAACAATGCATATTTTTAGCACTGATTACTGTAGTAATGTCACTGGTACCCCCAAAAGTGTCAAAAATGTCAGTTAGGGGTCCGATCTGTCCGCCGCAATGTCGCAGTCCCGCAAAAAAAATAGCAGATCGCCGCCATTACTAGTTAAAAAAAAAACAATAAAAATCACATAAATCTTTCCCGTAGTTAGTAAACGCAATTTTTTTGCACAGAATTGTCAGCGCACTCACAATTACTTTATCAAGTAAATGCAATAACTTTTGTGCAAACCAATCAAAATCCGTTTATTGCGATTTTCTTTACCAAAAATATGTAGCAGAAAACAAATTGGCCTAAAATGTTAAAAAATTTTGATTTTTACATTTTGTTTTTGAGAATTTCATATAAAAAAATGTGAAAAATATTATTTTTTCAAAATTGTCGCTCTTTTTTTGTTTATAGCGCAAAAAGTAAAAATCGCACAGGTGATAAAATACCACCAAAAGAAAGCTCTGTTTGTGGGAAAAAAAGGACGTCAATTTCATTTGAGTACAGCGTCACACGACCGCTCAATTGTCCGTTAAAGTCACGCAGTGCCGAATCGCAAAATAGGCCCTGGTCTTTGAGCAGCCAAATCCTCCGGGGCTTAAGTGGTTAACCAGTTCTGGACTGAAAGGATTTGCCCCCTTAATGACCAGGCCATTTTTTGCAATTCAGCAATGTGTTACTTTAACGAAAAATTGCACGGTTGTGCGACACTGTACCAAAATAAAATTGATATCCTTTTTTCCCCACAAATAGAGCTTTCTTTTGGTGGTATTTGATTACCTCTGCAATTTTTATTTTTTGCGCTGTTAGACTTCCAGTACGAAATAGAAATACATTTTTCCTATTACAGGTCAAGAATTGTGAACTTTGAGGCCTCAAATGACCTTGTCACTGATTCAGTCAAAACCCCTTCAGTTTGAAGCACACATTGCGTCCATTGTTGAAATTGTTTTATTTACATGTACTTTGAAATGAGAAGCTATGTCGTCTGCCCCAAAAGGAAATTGTGTTCGGTAAACTTTGAATATAATGCTCTGGAGAGGCAGGCGACTAAATTGCTTATCCCAGGTGGAACGGCCTTGGGGGGGGGGGGGGGGGGGGGAGGTTTACATACAATGGACCTCAAAGGATAAAAAGCCATTTTTCCCCTGGTAATGAAAGGAGAGAAACCAGGGAGATCATAAAAAAATATGTTCTGGCCATGAGATGTTTTAACACACAATGGCCAAAACTCAAATTCAGGATCACACCTGTGTTCACCCATTCCCTAGCAAATAAACTATTGTTTCTACCATGAGAAGACAAACACACGGAAAACTACCTGGACAAAGAGAAGAACCTGTAATTCATTTACCTACACACCAAGACGGGAGTAGAGATTGTGTCATACAGACAATTGTTCATTGGAAGCTACATGGTATCAAATAAACATTGTCTACTTAGACTGATGAGAACTGCATCTTCAAATGAATTTAATATAATCATAAGCTTATACAACATCCTTGTCCCATCAAATACCAAAGGGGGGTGTGGAACTTATAATTTTATGACAATTTTCTATTGAGAATTACATGATATCTATTATATAGTAGTGTCAAATGGTCAGAATTTCTCCCATATTTTATAATCCAGTCCCAAATCATGAATGTATTGTTGTTAACATAATAATCCCTTAATGAATAATATTGTAGAAAAGTTTACATATACAAGTTGTTGTGTAGCAATATATATATAACTGTATATGTATCTATATAATTCTTACTGTTACTAAATGTAAAGTATATGGATAAATTAGTAATTTCCAATCAATATATATATACAGTATTGTATTAGTAATATCCTTATTAAATGGTGTTACCAGATTCAATCCTTACCTAAATACATATGGAGATATTAGATGGACATGTATAGAGGATGAGAGTATGGATACATTATTATGTTGTTTTTATGATATTCTTAAATGGAGAAATTATCATATAGTTTTAAATATCCAATATATTGGTTAACCAGTAGAGGTGTTGCCCAATGACATCACCAGTTAATTGATAAGTTTGCCCAACCAATGGGGATAAAGTTACTCTTTCTGGGTTTGACTTATGGTAATTTTACAGCCCTTTTGTTCAATACAATATAAAAAGGGAAGCCCAGATGAGAGAGGGACACACATGACATCACGACAACATACATTACACATACAACATACACACTACTCACATCCATACATATACTCATCTATACAGACTCCATCTTGCTCCATCATGTATCTGAAACTTTGAAGGATGCCAAACAAAACTCCTCCCTAACTGGCCACCATTTTGGAAAGGCAGCCATCTTAAGGACTCTGGTAACGACCATTCTAAGCTAGCAGCCATTTTAAATATGGTAAATATACCTTGCTGTTATTTGATATTATTTACTATCATTTATTTTCTTCCTTATATGTTTTATATTTCATATTTAGGGGTAACGAGATTACAGTCCCAGCCGTATTAACCATATGTAGATTTTTCTCTAAGAGCCGATTTTTGCTTTTTATACATTTTTATTAATATCAGATTTAGCGCATATTGGCATATTAGTCTCTCGTTTTGCATGGCCTATTCTCGCTCCATTTGCAGTGGAGTGACTGTCGGCTACGCAATTCGCAGACAATTGTGGTCTGATTATATAGCACACTTAAATATGGTTTATGCTACTACATCTGGGAAAATTTAATCTTGCTTTATTTTTACTTTCATTATTGAGCTAAACATCACATTGCATTTATCGTTTTAAGTTTGTATTTTATGTAAAGTTATCTTTTTGTGTCATCTCAAGTCTGATCATTTATTGTGAATACATGTCTGGTGAATAAATATTCTTATATAATCCATACTGTAGACTGTTTTCACTAAGATTGGTATATATGCTTTTAAAAAGAAATTAATCGATCAAAAAGAACTCGTTATACACCACAAAAATCAGCGTTTGAACTTTGCAAATGAACATATAGACAAGCCTGATGCATTTTGGAAACAAGTTCTGTGGATTGATGAGGTTAAAATTGAACTTTTTGGCCGGAATGAGCAAAGGTACGTTTGGAGAAGAAGGGGCACAGAATTTAATGAAAAGAACCTCTGTCCAACTGTTAAGCATGGGGGTGGATCAATCATGCTTTGGGGTTGTATTGCAGCCAGTGGCACAGGGAACATCTCAGTATTAGAAGTAGTAGAAGGAAAAATGGATTCAATAAAATTTCAGCAAAGTTTGGATGGTAACTTGATGCCATCTGTGAAAAGGCTGAAGTTAAAGAGAGGATGGCTTCTACAAATGGATAATGATCCTAAACACACCTGGAAATCCACGGGGGATTACATCAAGAGGCGTAAACTGAAGGTTTTGCCATGGCCTTCACAATCTCCTGACCTCAACATAATTGAAAATCTATGGATAGACCTTAAAAGAGCAGTGCGTGACAGACAGCCCAGAGATCTCAAAGAACTGGAAGACTTTTGTAAGGAAGAATGGGCAAAGATACCTCAAACAAGAATTGAAAGACTCTTGGCTGGCTACAAAAAGCGTTTACAAGCTGTGATACTTGCCAAAGGGGGCAGTACAAGATATTAACACTGCAGGGTGCCCAAACTTTTGCAGACGCCATTTTTTTAGTTTTCTGTTATTTTGAAAGTGTAAATGATGGAAATAAAATCTAACTTTTGTTGACATATTATAAGAATGTCGAATCTGTAATTTGATGCCTTTTGGAGATTTTTCCATCTTTCCTTGGCTTCTTTATGCACATTAGAACAAATTTTTACCTGGGGTGCCCAAACTTTCGATCCCCACTGTAGCTGTAGGGATATCACGTACCTGGAGATGAGCCTGACACTGTGAGGAAGGCCTCCCTTGCGCCTCCGACTCGGGACCCCTGATAGTGCAGACAGGGGACACCTGAGTGTAGAGTAGCACGAGCGCCTGGAAACTTGCTTGGAGCGGACGATGGCTACTGGTGAAGGTTGCCAGAGAAGTCCGATGAGCAGGGTGTTAAGCAGGCAGCAGGTGCTGGAAGCAGGGGTTCCTGGGAAACAGGAGGAGCTTCCTATGCAGGATGGACAGATCTGGGAATGACAGAAGCGTGGTAAGACAAGCCGGGTCAGGAGCCAATCGGTAACGTAGAAGCCAGTAGGAACAGACAGGAAGAGAGGTCACGGGACAAGCCAAAGTCGGTGCAGGTTGAAATCAGAGGATCGTCAGGACAAGCCGGCTCTGGAACTTAGGAACAAGATGCAGGTAAACAGGTAACAGGAATACAAGGCTGAAGACAAAACAGCACTAGAGCAGTGCAATGGCTGGGTTTAAATAGTCCCTTTGGCGCCAATGTCTCACGTATGTTTGAGTACTCGCGAACGTGCGTGCGCGAATTCGCGAATGCGCATTGGCCATTGTCAGGTTTCTGACAGGAAGACGTCTTTGCACAGCAAACGTTCTCTTACATTGCCCCCTCCCAATGGGCAGCCTCGGGATGCCCAACCGGGCCAACCTCTCTGGGTGATTATGCTTGAAAGCCTGGATTAAGTCTTTTGCATGGATATTGTCCACTGGCTCCCAAGAGTTCTCTTCAGGTCCATAACCCTTCCATTTAATCAAATATTGAATTTGTTTACCCCTTTTTCTACAATCAACAATGGCTTCAACCTCAAACTCCTCTTCACCGTTGACTACCACAGGTTCAGGGGGACCATTGTCCCTTTCAGGAAAGGGGTTCGGTAATGCAGGTTTTAACAGAGACATGTGGAAGACAGGGTGTATTTTGAAAGAATCAGGTAGTACCAGTTCATAAGAGACGTCATTGATTTTTCTTTTAATGGAAAAGGGACCCACAAATTTAGGTCCAAGTTTTCTTGAGGGACAGGTAAGTTTCAAATTGGTTATGGCCAACCATACCTGATCACCAGGTTCCAATATCAGCTCTCCCTTCCTTTTCCTGTCAAATAATTTTTTATTATTTTCCTGAGCTTTAGCCATGATTTCCCGAAGTAACTCAGTGTTGGATGCAAAAAAGTTTACTGTGTCCTGGACAGCAGGGACTGGGCATTCAGGTACTGTGGTGATCAGAAAGGAAGGGTGGTAACCATAATTGGCAAAAAATGGAGTCTGCTTGGTAGCCGAATGTTCAGAGTTGTTGTATGCGAACTCCGCTAGTGGCAATAGCGGCACCCAATCATCCTTGGAAAAGGACGAGAAACAGCGTAGATACTGTTCCATTGTCTGGTTGGTCCTTTCCGTTTGACCATTGGTCTGTGGGGGGTATGCTGAAGAAAAGGACAGCCCAATATCCAATTTCTTACAAAGGGATTTCCAAAATCTGGAGGTGAACTGAACTCCACGGTCGGATACTATGTTGGCAGGAACTCCATGCAGTCTCACAATCTCTTTGATGAACAACTTAGCTGTATCCATGGCCGAAGGAGTGCCCTTCATGGGCAAAAAATGCGCCATCTTGGATAGCCGGTCTACCACCACGAAGATGGTAGTGTAGCCTTCAGATGGTGGGAGTTCAACGATGAAGTCCATCGAAATCATTTTCCACGCTCTGTCTGGGACTGGTAAGGGTTTGAGCAAGCCCCAAGACTTAGACCTGGGGGTCTTGTTCTGGATACATGTTACACAAGTTTCAATGTATTTTTTACAGTCCTTCTGTAGATCAGGCCACCAAAAGGTGCGTTGAAGCAATTCAGAGGTCTTATGGACTCCAAAATGACCTGCAAGGAAATGGTCATGGCAGAGACCCAGGACAGGGACCCGCAATCTTTCAGGTACGAATATTTTGTCATTGTGCCATAAAAATCCGTCCTTAACTTGTAAGGACACTCCAGGAAGTGGGGAAATATCCTCAGAGGCCTGTTTGAGCTGTAGCAGTAACAGGAAGTTTCCTGCCGACAGAATTGTATCTAGAACTGCAGATCTCTCAGCATCAGAAAACATACAGGACAATGCATCTGGTTTTGTGTTCTTTGATCCCGGCCTGTAAGTGACATGAAAGGAAAATCTGGAGAAAAAGAGAGCCCACCTGGCCTGGCGAGGCTTCAAGCGTTTAGCTGCTCGCAAGTATTCTAGATTCTTGGGATCTGTGTACACTAGGATTGGATGGGCTGCCCCTTCTAAGAGGTATCTCCACTCCTCCAGGGCTGCCTTAATTGCCAAGAGCTCTCGATCACCGACGTCATAATTCCTCTCTGCCGGAGATAACTTGCGTGAGAAGAAGGCAACAGGGTGTAACAGAGCTTTGGCTCCTTGCCGCTGTGACAATATTGCTCCTACAGCCGACTCAGATGCGTCCACTTCTAGGACGTAAGGCAGGCCAGAATCTGGGTGTCGAAGGACCGGTGCAGAGGTGAAGAAAGCTTTTAGAGTTTCAAATGCGGTCTGCACCTCGGGAGTCCACAGGAACCGGGTACCTTGTCTAGTTAACTGAGTGATGGGAGAGATGATTGCAGAGAAATTTTTGATAAACTTCCGATAAAAGTTTGAGAACCCTACGAACCGTTGCACCCCTTTTTTATCAGAAGGGACCAGTGTAAAATGGCAGAAACTTTTTGAGGATCCATTTTAATACCTTCTGTGGAGAGGATCAGACCCAGGAATTGGATACTCTGACGATTGAACTCACACTTCTCAGGTTTTGCGTATAAGCCATGCTGTCTGAGACGGGCTAGGACACTTCTACATGTTCATGATGGTCTTCTACGGTGGAGGAAAATATCAAAATATCATCAAGATAAATAATAACAAACAAGTCCAGAAAAACTCGGAAAATTTCATTAACAAAGTGCTGGAAGGTGGCTGGGGCGTTGCAAAGCCCAAAGGGCATCACTAGGTACTCATAGTGCCCGAAACGGGTGCGAAATGCTGTTTTCCACTCATCATCTTTCCTGATTCGCACTAGATTATATGCCCCCCGTAAGTCCAACTTAGTAAAAATGGTGGCACAGCGGAGTCTCTGGAATAGTTCTGGCACTAATGGTAACGGGTAACGATTTTTGATCGTAATCTTATTTAGATCACGATAGTCCACACAGGGGTGGAGCGAGTGTTTTTTTTTTTTTTCTCAGGCTATCATCAAGGTACTCCTTTAGTGCTGCAAGTTCAAGTTCAGTGAGAGGGAAAATCCGTCCGAAGGGTATTTCGGCTCCGGAAAGAAGCTTGATAGGGCAATCGTATGGTCTGTGAGGGGGAAGAGTCTCTGCTCCCTTCTTGCTGAAGACATCTAAGAAATCATGGTAGGTTGCAGGCACAGAGGAGCACGATTCAGTATCAGAGTCCATACACAGTAATTAAGACAGGGGGTCTTGTGGTTGGAAGCAGCAGAGTTGTTGACAGTAAGATGACTGGAATTTAATCTCCCCCGTTTCCCAATTAATGCATGGATTGTGTGCCTGCAGCCATGGCATGCCCAGAATGATGGGAAATAGAGGTGAGATGATGACATCTAGGCGTAGTAGCTCCTTGTCGTTACCAGATATGGTAGCATGCAAGGGAAGAGTCTCTTGTGTGACAGGTCCAGATCTGATACGAGATCCATCGGCCAAATGGATAGTCAGTCCCTGTGATCTGGGCCTTAGCGGAACTTTTAGCTGAGTTGCAAATTTCAGGTCAATAAAACAGCTACAGGCTCCTGAATCAATAATGGCGGGTGCCTGGATAGCCCCTTCTGGAAGCTGTAATGAGATAATAACAGTCAGGTGAGATGGATTGCGGGGGCACAACCCTTGGTTAGTAGAGGAAAGGGTTAGGCACTTACAGCTCTTAGCTGGACAAGACCTCACGTAGTGTCCATCTTCTCCACAGTACAGGCACAAGTTCAGTCGCCGGCGTTGACGTTCTTCTGGGGTGAGAGAAGGACGGATTATGCCAAGCTGCATTGGTTCAGAAGAGTCAGTAGTGGGAGGAACGGATGCTGAGGGTGCCAGACCAGAAGGTCTGAAGACTCGAGGCATCAT
Organism: Pelophylax lessonae; assembly: GCF_965119305.1. Taxonomy (NCBI): domain Eukaryota; kingdom Metazoa; phylum Chordata; class Amphibia; order Anura; family Ranidae; genus Pelophylax; species Pelophylax lessonae. The sequence goes on along the minus strand of NC_138771.1, from coordinate 610,337,856 downwards.
CCATAAGGGTCGGGATTGACCGGATGATCTTTCTGCACGGCGTTCTCTTAGGCGTCTATCGATCTGGATCGCCAGGTGTATCAGGGCTTCCAGAGTATCTGGCACCCCTACACGGGCCAATTCGTCTTTCAGAGAGTCAGATAGTCCCATCCGAAATTGGTGGCGGTGGGCAGCATCATTCCAGTTAGTATCAGCACTCCACCTTCTGAAGTCAGTTACATAGTCCTCTGCTACTCTGCAGCCTTGCTGAAGGGTGTAGAGGGCTGCCTCAGCAGTAGTGGTTTTCTGGGGGTCCTCATATAACTGGGCCATAGCTCCAAAGAACAAGGTTAAACTGGAGAGGCAGGGATCCTTTTGTTCAAGCAAACGGTGGGCCCAGGACTGGGGTTCGCCTTGTAGGAGGGAAATGACGAAGCCTACTTTAGTGGCTTAGAGTGAAAAGGTCCGGGGTTGTAGCGCAAAATAAAGTTCACAGTCGTTATGGACGGACCTGAACTTGCTGCGATCACCAGAGAACTTTTCCGGGGTAGGTACACAAGGTTCTGGAGGCAAAACCATTACTGCAGGCGCAGCAGGAGATCCCCCCTGGGCGTTTGAAGAGGAGGCTGGTGGGGTAAGTGACTGGACCCGTTCTTCAAGTCAGTTATAGCCTTCTTGTAAGTCTTTGACTGATCGGGTCAGTGCCCACAGGTGATGACATAACTCGTCCATAGGGGAGGTTCCTCGGTCAGGCTCAGACATCTGGCTGCTTTGTACTATCACGTACCTGTAGATGAGCCTGACACTGTGAGGAAGGCCTCCCTTGCGCCTCCAACTCGGGACCCCTGATAGTGCAGACAGGGGACACCTGAGTGTAGAGTAGCACGAGCGCCTGGAAACTTGCTTGGAGCGGACAATGGCTACTGGTGAAGGTTGCCAGAGAAGTCCGATAAGCAGGGTGTTAAGCAGGCAGCAGGTGCTGGAAGCAGGGGTTCCTGGGTAACAGGAGGAGCTTCCTATGCAGGATGGATGGATCTGGGAATGACAGAAGCGTGGTAAGACAAGCCTGGTCAGGAGCCAATCGGTAACGTAGAAGCCAGTAGGAGCAGACAGGAAGAGAGGTCATGGGACAAGCCAAGGTCGGTGCAGGTGGAAATCAGAGAATCGTCAGGACAAGCCGGGTCTGGAACTTAGGAACAAGATGCAGGTAAACAGGTAACAGGAATCCAAGGCTGAAGACAAAGCAGCACTAGAGCAGTGCAATGGCTGGGTTTAAATAGTCCCTTTGGCGCCAATGTCTCACGTACGTTCGCGTACTCGCGAACGTGCGTGCAAGTTGCGCAAATTTGCACATGCGCATTGCCCATTGTCAGGTTTCTGACAGAAAGACGTCTTTGCACAGCAAATGTTCTCTTACAAGGGATCAGGAGAGAGCTGTATGGACTGTGCTCTTTCTCTCTTTACAGAGTCACACTGCACGGGGGTTAACACACAGCCCACATTTGGGATAGGAGGGGGGTTGTGGGGGGGAAGAGATTTGAGAGGATTGTGCTGGGAGAGAGGATTGGGGGGATTGGAGTGGGGATTTGGGAACTTGGGGTTTGTGCTGGGAGGGGGGATGGAAGTGTTGTGCTAGGAGGGAGGATTTGGGGAAGCTTGTGCTAGAAGGAGTTTGGGGGGTTGTACTAGGAGGGAAGATTTGTGCTAGGAGGGAGGATTGAAGTTGGGTTTGTGCTGGGAGTGGGGATTTGAGAACAGGGGAGTTTGTGCTGGGAGGATCGATGGGGGATTGGTGCTAGGAAGGGGAGATTTGGGGGGTTTGTGCTGGGAGGAGGAATTTGGGGGGGGGGGGGGTTGTGCTAGGAGGAGGAATTTGGGGGGGGTTGTGCTAGGAGGAGGAATTTGGTGGGGGATTTATGCTAAGAAGGGGGTTTGAGGGGTTTGTTCTAGGAGGAGGAATTGGGGGAGGGGGTGGTTGTGCCGGATTTGGTAAGGAATTTGTGCTAGAAGGGGGAATTTAGATGAGTTAACACCTAAGATCACTGAACTTTGCCTCACAGACTGCATTTTAAGGCTTGGTCACACTAGGTGCAGAGAGGTAGCACATACCAAATCGCATGTTTTCATGTTCAGCACAACAATTTGCTACCTTTTGCAGTCACATGGGGTGCCATTATTGCTTAATGACATCCCCGCACATCTAGAAAATGCATGCATGTTCGTGCCCATAAAAAAATGCAACGCACACAAACACGCAAAAAAAGCGCATGCTTGGACACACCCTCTTGTGTAAACGAGCCCTCAGATTGGTGTACCCTGGGAATGTGTACAGTTCTAAAGGGGGCCCTGACTAGAAAAAAAAGTTGAAAATTGCTGTTTTCATCTAGAGAAGAATTTATAACATGACTCTTGAGTTTTGGTACTGACAGAGGAGACATTTTTTGCAGGTGATTTGGTGCAAAACATAGAATTTTGCCCCCATCTATACCCTGTATTCAAAAAAATGTCAAATCTGCTCCAGGTTCAAACCAAGGAAACCCACCCAATTGGCCAAAGATTAAGTCAGTTGAACTACGCACCCCTTGCAATATAACTTATCCCAAGTTTTAAAAGTTTCTACTGTGATAAAGGAAACCCAATTTAATAGACCATGGTGCACTGATGGAACCCATTGGGCCTGCCAGATTGTGTCCCGCCATGTTTTTTTCCAGCATTACCCATACTTTATCATTTTCATAACTCTCTCAATAACTCTGGTGGGTGTGATGTCTTATGGGGAGTGGAGAGCTTTTTCTACACAGTGATGAAAGATTGGCGAATCACACAAGTCGTATGGTATATTGGAAGTTAGACACTGACTGATGCATGAAATAATTTTTACAAAATGTATGGAGATATCACTGATTGATGCAAGAAATAACTTTTATGAACTTTATGAAGATATTGTTGATGCAAGCACTTTCATTACATCCCCTAGACTTAAATGGGCTGCCTGCATGCTGCACCCGGCAGCTCCAAAAAAAGCTGGCTGCATAATCAAAGCTGGCTGCTTTATGATGTATTGGTCCCGTGTGAATGAGGCCTTAGTTTACAATTCAACTTTTTGAAACATAAATTCAAGGACTATTTACCATTTTTACTTTAGGTGCATATTTATCAATGATTTTGCCTGATTTTAACCCAAAGCTGGCAGATAAATTAAAGTCAAGTCACTTTTGATTGCCATGACAATTACATTCTCAGCCATCTTGGAGAGGGCTACATATTATGCAGTGAAAAACTTCAATAAACTTTCAGTATACACTTCCCACATTCAACATATTCACAAAAATCATTAGATCGGTTAGGCAAATGTTTATTTATAATATACAGTAATTACAGTTTATTTTCACAGTTGTTCTGATGAACCCTTTTGTATTGAATCAGATGTGTCTGCTGTCTAAACCTCTGATCAGATTTGGAACATTTAGTTCCCTTTTCTTATATGTGAGGTTTTTTTTGCGCTATTCTTCTTGAATGTAAACCATTTTCATTTTTAAACATTTTGGCACCTGTATAACATAGATATACTGCGGCAAGGTAGCACTGCTGCATCGGATCACAATCTAGGTACGCGATTCAACCCTTCCTTCATTTCTGTAAAGCAGGGACATGGATCCATGCCTTCCCCTAGTAAAAGCACCTTCCACACTGTGCACAAACACTGGCTAGGCACACAGTTAACCCTTTGATAGCCCCTGATGTTTAACCCCATCCCAGCCAGTTTCATTAGTACAGTGACAGTGCATATTTTTAGCGCTGATCACTGTATTAGTGTCATTAGTCCCCAAAACGTGTCGAAAGCGTCCATTGTATCCACCGCAATATCGCAGTGCCACTATAAGTCGCTTATTGCCATCATTACAAGTAAAAAAAAGACTAAAAATATCCCATAGTTTGGAAAAACTATAACTTTTGCACAAACCAATCAACATATGCTTATTGAAATTTTTTTTACCAAAAACATGTAGCAGAATACATATTGGCCTATTTTTTTTTTTTTTTTATTGGATGTGTAAAATATATTGTTTTTTTTTTTTTAAATTGTCAGTCTTTTTTATTATATAGCACAAAAAATAAAAGCCACAGAGGTTTTCAAAAACTACCAAAAGAAATCTAAATTTGTGGGAAAAAAGGTATATTTTGTGTAGGTACAGCGTCGCATGAACGCGCAGTTGTCAGTTAAAGTCATTTAGTGCCGTATCGCAAAAAAATGACCTGGTCATAAAGGGGGGTAAATGTCCTGGAGGTCAAGTGGTTATGAACAAGGACACAACCTCTTTCCTGTAAATCATCTGATCACAAGAACATTTTTTCTATTTGTACAATGCACTCTCTGAACATCTAAATGACTTCCCTATGTCTTTTCAGGTGTTGAGTCAGATTTGACTTTTGAGAGAAGCACTTTGCACATTTTCAACAGCTAAATGGCTTCTCTCCTGTGTGAATCCTCATGTGTCGAGTAAGATGATATATGCGTGAGAAGGACTTATTACATTCTGAACATCTGAAAGGCTTCTCTCCTGTGTGAATCATCTGATGTTGCATAAGATGAACTTTATTGCTAAAATATTTTTTGCATTCAGAGCACTGATATTGCTTCTCTTCTGTGTGAATCCTCTGATGTCTATAAAAATTGGACATTTCTGAGAAGCACTTGTTACATTCTGAACATCTAAAAGGCTTCTCTCCTGTGTGAATCCTCTGATGTTTCATAAGATCAGCTTTATTGATAAAATATTTATTGCATTCAGAGCACTGATATGGCTTCTCTCCTGTGTGAATCCTCTGATGTCTATAAAGACTGGACATTTCTGAGAAGCACTTGTTACATTCTGAACATCTAAAAGGCTTCTCTCCTGTGTGAATCCTCTGATGTTTCATAAGATCAGCTTTATTAATAAAATATTTATTGCATTCAGAGCATTGATGTGGCTTTTCTCCTGTGTGAATCATCTGATGATTTGTGAGTTTTGCTTTTTTGTAAAAATATTTCTCACATTCAGTACACTGGTACGGTTTCACTCCTGTGTGAATCATCTTGTGTGTAGTCCATGAACTATGGTGTGAAAATTTTTGATCACATTCAGAACAATGGTATGGCTTCTCTCCTGTGTGAATCCTCAAATGCTGAATAAGATGACCCTTTTGTAAGAATCTGTTGTCACATTCTGAGCACATAAATGGCTTTTCCCCTGTGTGAGTCCTCTGATGCTCAACAAGACTTTCCTTTCGTGAAAAACTCTTGTCACATTCTGAACACATGAATGGCTTTCCCCCTGTGTGAATCCTCTGATGGCGAATGAAATGTGATTTTGCTCTAAAAGATCTGTCACACTCATTGCAAGAAAATGGCTTTTCACCTGTTCCATCCATCATACTTTGCTATAAAGCCCTTTCACAATTTCTTCTCTTTCATCCACCTGAAATGTAAAATAAATGTTTATAGAAATAAATTAAATACTAGCAGTGTAGAAATGTAGTAACATTTGAAAACAGCTAATTAAAAATTTAAAGTAGATTTTGCAATCCACTTTTCTTTAAAAATGGCTAGGTTACAACCCACTGTAATCTGCATGCTGTAGCTCATTAATAAATGTATGGAGGCTGCCATACCCTGTTTCCCTGAAAATAAGCCCTACCCCGAAAATAAGACCTAGTTAAAGTTGTTGTAAAAACATGCAATCCATTTTGTAAAAAAATTATATAATTGTAGCTCATAGACTTTTCTCTGCTCAAAGTAGCACAGAGAATGTTGCGATACTTGACTTTGACAGACTCCATTCACACTTGGCAATTTGGAATCAATGACAGAATTGCGGTGATTCTGCCTGTGATCACAAGTTGTGCAGCAATTGCTGCAAAACACACAACATGCATTTTGATGCCATTCACTCTTAATGGCACCCCAAACGCAGTGTGATTTTGCCATGATTGTAGCTCAACAGAATTGTGTGGCAATCGTGGCAAAGTGTATGTTTAAAACTTGTGTGAAGCCCATTGCCTAAAAAGGTGTGTAAGCATCTTTTGCACCACAAACACTTATAGGGCAGCCTATTCAGTTGAATGGTCTACCCTATGCGCAACATGTGGATAAGTGTATAAAGTGCGCTAGAGAGATTGCAAGGGGTATATGTGAGTTCCCGCTATGTGACATGTGAATAAAGGCCATAATTTGCAGTGCCTCTCTTTTTTTTTTTAAGCAAGCATTTGGCCATATCACTGCTTTTTATCTTTGCCCCTCTGTGAGCTTGCAGAGCACAGGGAAGTTGAGCATGGGAAATGTGGAAAATCTTATAGAAGTAAATAAAAATACACTTATATAATGTAATGATATGTAAACATTTTTAAGGCTCCATTCACATATAATTTTCTTAAATCAAAGGCAGAATCACCACAATCTTCCCTACGATTTCAAAACATGCTGTTAAAATGTCAAATCGCACATCAACATATTCAGGTGCTATTCATTTCACTAAAAATGCTTGGCTATTCTGCTGCGAATATTACGCATCAATCGCGCAAACCAAATCACGCAGCATGTGTCACCACAAACAAGTTCTTAAAATTCTGGAAGTTCTGGTGCAATTTGGTTTGCGTGATTGCAGTGCGATTTGGCATGCGATAATCGCGGCAGAATTGTCCTGCTTTTAATGGCACCTGAACGCGCTGATGTGCAATTTGACATTTTAACAGTGCGTTTTGAAATTGTGGCAGATCATAGTGATTCCGCCCCGCGATTAAAAACGCCTATGTGAACGGAGCCTAAGTCCACTAGATGTGTAAAAAAATGTTAAGTGCACTTAAATATCAACATCTGTCATGATTACGAATGAGCTAGGTTTGGAAGGAAGACAATAGGAGGGAATGTAAATGTAAAATCCATGGTTTGCACTTATCATTAGCATTTAGAGGAGATGATACTGTGATTGTAATATCAATGACAATGAAGCTATGGAGGGTATACAGATGCTTGTACACATATGTTAGGTGCCAAAATTAACAACACAAGTGTATGTATTATATAAAATCACAATTAATACATACAGTTCAATTTACAACTCAGACATTGTTAAAACCAATGACAACTGGATAAACATGATACATTTGTATCCCAAAATAAATGCATGTAATGCGTTATATTAAAGTTTCATCTGTCATATTTCCTTTGTATGAATTATCAGCATTGGTGGTTCCAGCATGTTTTGCGATTGTGCTTCTTCAGGAAATCACTTAGGAATGACTGCAAACCGTTCTAACCACCCAAATTGATAAACCAGGTGGCTCAAGGGTCCAACCCAAGGGGAACTCCAAATTAATCCATGGATCCTGTGTGCCCCACCCACAGGGAAGCACAGAGCGGACCACAGGAGGAGATAATCAGGAGGCGTGCAACTTCAAAACAGGGGGGTACAACCAAGATCACACAGGGGCACCCAAAGGTGTCTATCAAATGCCAAAACCCATGGAACTTTGTTAGGATTAGGTGGCTGGCCATGCATGAGAGTCCCCTGACTTCAACCTATATATTTTTTTCCATTTTGGATAGCGTAGAGAATGCTAGAACCCTTATCACTTTTATCTGGTCTGATTTCCATAATGTATATTTACTTACATACTATTCATTTACTTCCTGTAATGAAATACAACAAGACCTCCAGTTCCAATATTAACCATACATTTTTGGATTTCCCATAATTTCCTATTCTTTTGACAATGGTCTCTAGGACAAGTAAAAAAAGGCAAATCTCTCTAGTTTGGTCAATGACAGAAAGTCATTAAAAAGTGATAGGGGTTCTACCATACTATACTATCTAACACTAAAAGAGATGTTTTGGCTTTAGATATAATTGAAAATGTAAAACTCTCTATTCACAGATAGTCAAATAAACTCATTGCATCTCAGGTATTGAATTAATTAAATTATCTTCATTATAAAATATGAGCTTACAGTGATCTATTGGACACGTTTTCAAAAGGCAATACACAGTATTTTTCAATATAGAAAAAAAATACATTTTGAATAATATATCTTTCCTTAGGTTTTGAAAGGTGGGACTTAATGATTAGTGAAATGCAATATTAAATATAATGCAATACAGCATTATAATACAATAATACAACACCCAGATGCAAATGACAAGGACTATCCAATTTTAAAAAATATTATAAGAACAAAAAAATTTAAATAAAATGTTCTATATCTTACCTGGTATGATGTAATATTGGGATCCTTCAGCTGCTCCTTTTCACCTTATCTGCCTGTTTTCTTTCTACCTGTCTGAGTTCTGCTTCACCTTATATTCACTTCACCCCCATTCAGTAACATGAGGGACCATTGGATTGGCTAAAATGATCTATTCAGATCAGTACAATGTAAGGTGTGTTTCCAATCGCTTAAAGGTCAATTTGCATTTTTATTTGTATTCAAGTTATTGCTGCAGTCAGATGACATGTTCATTAACATATGAAGGTTTGGAGGGAAGACAATAGCAGGGAATGTAAATATAAAATCCATGGTTTGCACTTATCATTAGCATTTACAAGAGATGATACTGTAATTGTAATATCAATGACAGAGGAAGCTGTAGAGGGTATACAGATACGAGTATACATTTGTGACTTTACAGTTTCATGTTATAGTATACTTGGGACTTTCATTCTTTTTTTTTTTTTTTTGCTTAAATCCCCACTTAGGGCTGCTATTATACTGTTTCTATAATACTCTATATGATGATGTTTAAGTGACGGGTTCTCTTTAATGAGATGCCAAGACCCCTGTTGTCTCATCTGTCCTCCAATAATCTAATGCAGTGAAATGTGCTGGCTAAAGTGGCACAAAACTGGGATCTACTGGCTGGGAAAATAAACATGGGGCCCAGAAGTGACATTTTACTTCCAGCTCAGTAAGAGGAAGGAGAAGTGAGTGAACAGGCGTTTGCATGCATCTCTCCCCTTTACCCTGCGGCACCAAGCATGACTGTCCTGGGTGCAACAATGGGCGCAGAAACCCCGGGTTACATGGGGGGGTGGGGGCACAAGGAATGCGTTTGATCCTCTGCTGTCACCTTCATATGACATACTTATGCATTGCAGGTGGAGTAGCAGGAAGGGGCCTCATTTCATGAGTAGATTTACCAGCAGCATGGCTTTATTAAATATATATTTTCCTCCACTGAGGATTTTTAATAAAAACTTTGCTGTTTACATAAAACACAATGTATATTTATGATATGTTCATGTGTATAGTAACTGGGATTTACACGGGCAAAGCTTCTAGTGACACACTGGACACCAAGGACAGAGTGAAGTATTTTACAATGAATCATTAGATGCTCAACAATATAGGCTCAAATCAGAAAGATAAAAAATAGAAGGATCCTTATTTTCAAAAAGTTATTTTCAGCTGCGACCAATGCAAAGTAAAAATTATAGTCACATGGCTGAAAATAAATATTCCTACCCTTGTGTAAAGCTTTTTGAATTGAACCTAATATAATAGATTTTCTTGCAGGCACTAGGCAGAATACTTTAGTAATTTCCCCACAGAAAAACAAAGTCAGATTTTTTTGCAAATTGGTTTTAACTAAACATGTATGCTTGGCTCAATATAACTTTCAAAAATCCGGACGGCTGCACTTCTGAACAGTTCAGTCATGAATAAGCATTGATATAGCGCGAAACACGTGTCATAATGCTGTATTGGAATGCTTTAACTACTGCAATAAAGAGTGGATGTTTTTCAGCAGTACAGCTGTCTTGTGCAGTGCAACTCTGCCAAGAGAGAGAGGGAGCACAGTCCATACAGCTCTCTCCTGCTCCCTACAGCTATGTACACTATTTCTGGCAAAGCATAAAGCTGTGCGTGCAGCCTGCCTGTGTCTTACCAACCGATGATGTCATCGGTTGTTAAGGACATGTTGGGCGGCACTACAACTTCCTGTTTTGCCATCAATAGTAAACATAGCTGTAGGGAGAGCAGGAGAGAGCTGTACGGACTGTGCTCTTTCTCTCTTTACAGAGTCGCACACACAGCCCACATTTGTGCTAGGAGGGGGGATTGTGGGGGGGGGGGGAGCTTTGAGAGGATTGTGCTGGGAGAGGGGATTAGGGGGATGGGAGTGGGGATTTGGGAACTTGGAGTTTGTGCTGGGATGGGAAATGGGGGTGTTGTGCTAGGAGGGAGGATGTGGCGAGAGGAGGAGGAGGCGCTGCGAGAAGCCGGAAGCCGGAAGTCGGAAGCAGGTAGCAGGAACGTGTGTGTGTGCGGGCGTGCAGCGAGTGCTGTGGCTGTGAAAGTGAGAGTGAGGAGGAGAAGGAGCTGCGGGGGGAGCCGGTGAAGGTGCGGGAGATCTCGGGGGGAGCTGAGGTGACCGGAGACTGTAGGGGTGTACCATCTGAGTGGAGGCAGTGGCGGAAGACCCGGAGGGACTGAAGGGACTGAAGGAGGAACAGGACGGGAGTAGGTGACCGATCAGCGGATCAGCTGTTTGGCAGCTGGGGGGAAGTCAGAAGGAACTGTGACTGACTGTTACGATGCTGTGACTGGACTGTGACTATAGCTGTGCTGTGACTGTGCTGTGACTGTACTGTGACTGTGCTGTGACTGTACTGGGACTGTTGCTGTGCTGCGACTTAACTGCGACTGTACTGTGACTGTAGCTGTACTGTGACTGTGCTGTGACTGCTGCTGTACTGTAACTGTACTGGGACTGTGACTGTAACTGACTGACTATAACTGTGGGTGTAGAGTAGTATCTGAGTATCTGTGAGTACCTATTGGTACCTGAGTATCTGCAAGTACCTAGTGGTACCTGAGTATCTGCGACTACCTAGTGGTACCTGAGTATCTGCGAATACCTAGCGGTACCTGAGCATCTGCGAGTACCTAGCGGTACCTGAGCATCTGCGAGTACCTAGCGGTACCTGAGCATCTGGGAGTACCTAGCGGTACCTGAGCATCTTGGAGTACCTAGCGGTACCTGAGCATCTGGGAGTACCTATCGGTACCTGAGCATCTGGGAGTACCTAGCGGTACCTGAGCATCTGGGAGTACCTAGCGGTACCTGAGCATCTGGGAGTACCTAGCGGTACCTGAGCATCTGGGAGTACCTGTGATCGTCTGGGAGTACCTGTGAGTGTCTGGGAGTACCTGTGAGTGTCTGGGAATAACTTTGAGTGCCTGAGTGTGAATGTTGTGCGACTGACCGGGCTGTGCGACTGACCGGGCTGTGCGACTGACCAGGCTGTGCGACTGAGAGTGTTGTGGGACTGAGAGTGTTGTGCGACTGAGAGTGTTGTGCGACTGAGAGTGTTGTGCGTCTGGCCGGGCTGTGCGTCTGACCGGGCTGTGTAACTGAGAGTGTTGTGCGACTAAGAGTGTTGTGCGAATAAGAGTGTTGTGCGTCTGACCGGGCTGTGCGTCTGAGTGTTGTGCGACTGGGAGTGTTGTGCGTCTGACCGGGGTGTGCGACTGAGAGTGTTGTGCGTCTGAGAGTGTTATGCGACTGTGGGCCTTTTGCGACTGTGAGTGTTGTGCGACTGTGAGTGTTGTGCAACTGACCGGGCTGTGCGATTGTGAGTGTTGTGCGACTAAGTGTCAAGTGAGTGTAGCGGAGTACCAGAGGGTGAGAAGGTAAGATTAGGAAGCTAGGAAACAGCCACACAGGACAGACTTTAATTACTAAATCCCCATTAGATTAGATTAGTAGGTACAATGCCTGGCGGGTGAGGAGATGCGACTCGGTGTACATCTTGTGATATGTATGCGTTCCTCGATCATGCGATCGAGGGCGAATACAAATGCGCAAAGTGTAAGCACGTTGCTTCTCTGGAAGCTCAGGTCCTGAATCTAGGGAGGCAGCTGGCAACACTGACCCGAATGTCCATACCGGAGGAGAGCCAGGATCGTACCCTTCAGACGCAGGCAGGGGCCTGCGCAGAGGTGGGCGGAGTATTGGAGGTGCAGGCATCAGAGCAGAGTAGAGGGGTGACAGTTAGGAGGGGTAGAAGGGGACAAGGCAAGGAGGCTGATCCTGGGCTGGAGCACCCCAATAGATACGCCCCGTTGCGTGATGTTGGGGAAACCAGTCAGGGACCAGCATTGCTGGAGCAGAGCGACGCCCCTAGCTGCCAGGAGAAGAACTCCTCCAGTGAGGCCGGGAGAAAGGGAAAGGAAAGACAGGTGCTGGTGGTAGGGGACTCAATTATTAGAAGGACAGACAGTGCAATCTGCCACAAAGACCGTGTGCGCCGAACAGTCTGTTGTTTACCGGGCTCTCGGGTTCGGCACATAGCGGATTGGGTGGACAGATTACTGGGTGGGGCTGGGGAAGACCCAGCTGTCATGGTACAAGTGGGTACCAATGACATAGGCAGAGGAAGATGGAGAGTCCTAAAAGATTTCAGGGACTTAGGAGCTCAGTTGAGGACTAGGACCTCCAAGGTAGCATTTGCAGAAATACTACCTGTACCTCGAGCCACACCAGAGAGGCAGGGGGAGATTAGGGAAGTTAACAAGTGGCTGAGGAGCTGGTGTAGTAAGGAGGGTTTCGGGTTCCTGGAGAACTGGGCCGACTTCTCAATCGGCCACCGGTTCTTTGGTAGGGACGGATTGCACCTAAATGGGGAGGGTGCAACCGTACTGGGTGAGAAGATGGCCGAAAAGTTAGAGGGGCTTTTAAACTAGGTGATGGGGGGGAGGGTACAGATGTAGAATTAGCCAGTGGAAAGCAAGATTCAGAGGGCAGAAATGGGGACATTAGCGGTAGGGTGTTCGGAGCTCCTAAACGCAGGGTGGGTATGGGGAAAAATCAAGAGAGCAGCCAAAAACATCAAATGAGGATATATGTAACCGGTCAAAATTACGAGGCTTGTATACCAATGCCAGAAGCCTGGCTAACAAGATGGGAGAGCTGGAGCTGCTGATGTTTGAGGAGGACTTAGATTTTGTGGGGATAACTGAGACTTGGTTTGACAGCTCTCATGACTGGATGGCGACCATTCAGGGGTATTCTCTTTATCGCAGAGATAGAGAAGGTAAAAAAGGGGGAGGGGTATGTCTGTATATTAAGAACAGTGTACAGGTAAATATGAGGGATGATATTAATAATGCAGTTATGGATGAGGTAGAACCCCTATGGGTAGAACTTCAAAGGGAAGGCACTGTGGGGAAGGTAATATTGGGCGTATGCTATAGGCCCCCCAACCTGAGGGAGGACGGGGAGGCGGACCTCCTTTTACAGATAGGATTGGCAGCAAGGATGGGAAATTTCATTATAATGGGGACTTTAATTATCCAGATATAGACTGGGCAGAAGGAACCGCGCATTCAGCCAAGGCTCGGCAGTTCCTAAATGTGTTGCAGGACAATTTCACGGGTCAGATGGTGAACGCACCGACAAGAAACAATGCGGTACTTGACCTACTGATTTCCAACAATACAGAACTGCTCATGAATATAGAAATTTGGGACAACTTAGGAAACAGTGACCATAGGTCAATTCGTTTCAGTATTAATTATAGTAATAGGAAACACAAGGGCAATATAAGGACACTGAATTTCAAAAGAGCCAGTTTCCCGAAACTGCGCTCTCTGCTAGAAAGTATCAAATGGGATAGAACCCTGGGAACAAAGAACACGGAGGAAAAATGGGAGTGCTTCAAAAGCATACTTAAAGGAATTGACCAGTGCATTCCAAAGGGAAATAAATTTAAAAGAGCAAAACTAAACCCTGGGTGGCTAAACTCCAACATAAAAATGCATATTAATGTTAAAGGAAAGGCCTTCAAAAAATACAAGACTGAGGGGTCATTGGCAGCATTCAAGCATTACAAAGAGTGTAATAAGAAATGTAAAGACGAAATCAGGGTGGCTAAAATAGAACACGAGAGACATATAACGGAAGAGAGTAAAAAGAACCCCAAGAAATTCTTAAGTATATAAACAGTAAGAAAGCGAGGCCAGAACACATTGGCCCCATAAAAGACGATAAGGGAGTTTTGGCCACAGAGGACAGGGAAAAGGCGGAAGTGTTAAATCATTTCTTCTCTTCAGTCTTCACAAAAGAATTGGGGGGCTACACTAACCCAGCTTTTAAGGCCAAACTAAACAACACACCTCAGGAAATACCGCCATGGCTAACAGAAGATAGACTTAGAACTAAACTAGAGAAACCTAACATAAATAAATCACCGGGACCGGATGGCTTGCACCCGAGGGTTCTTAAAGAGCTCAGCCAGGTGATTGCCAGACCATTATTCTTAATCTTTAAGGATAGTTTACAGACGGTTATGGTGCCTGCTGATTGGAAAAAAGCCAACATGGTACCAATATTTAAAAAGCGGCCGAGATATATCCCGGGTAACTATAGGCCGGTCAGCCTAACATCAGTAGTCTGCAAGATTTTGGAGGGGATGTTAAGGGACCACAAACAAGACTTTAGTAATGAAAACGGTATTATTAGTAGTAATCAACATGGATTCATGAAAAATCGTTCTTGCCAAACCAATCTATTAACCTTCTATGATGAAGTGAGCTGCCACCTAGATAAAGGTAAGCCTGTGAATGTGGTGTACCTGGACTTCGCAAAGGCCTTTGACACCGTTCCCCACAAACGCTTACTGTTCAAACTAAGGAAGGTAGGTATGGACCATAGGGTGAGTACCTGGATAGAGAACTGGCTCCAGGGGAGGTTGCAAAGGGTGGTGATTAATGGGGAGTACTCAGATTGGGCGGGTGTGGAAAGCAGGGTCCCCCAGGGTTCTGTCCTGGGGCCAATCCTGCTTAATTTATTCATAAATGATCTAGAGGAGTGGATATCGAATAAAATCTCAGTATTTGTGGATGATACTAAACTAAGCATGCCAATATCTTCTGGGCAGGATGTTACCTTACAAGCGGACCTGAACAAATTTATGGGGTGGGCAACTACATGGCAGATGAGGTTTAATGTTGAAAAATGTAAAGTAATGCACCTGGGTGCCAGAAACCAGAAAGCAAGCTACTCACTAGGGGGGGGGGACCTCTGGGTGAGTCTAGGATGGAAAAGGACCTGGGGGTACTGGTAGACAACAGGCTTGGCAGTGGCATGCAATGCCAAGCCGCTGCAAGCAAAGCCAACAGAATACTGGCATGTATAAAAAAGGGGATTCACTCCAGAAATAAAGAAATTATTCTCCCACTCTACAAGACTCTGGTCCGGCCACATCTGGAGTATGCTGTCCAGTTCTGGGCACCGGTCCTCAGGAAGGATGTGCTGAGAGTCCAGAGAAGGGCAACAAAAATAATTAGGGGAATGGGGGACATCAGCTATGAAGAAAGACTACAAGCACTGAACTTATTCTCTCTGGAGAAGAGACGATTGAGGGGGGATATGATATCAATGTAGAAATATTGTACTGGCAACCCTAGCATATGGAAAAACCTATTCAGAGAAAGGAAATACAATAAGACACGTGGCCAATCACTAAAACTAGAGGAAAGGCGGTTTAACCTTAAAATACGCAGGGGGTTCTTCACTGTGAGAGCAGTAAGGATGTGGAATTCTATTCCGCAAACATCGTATCAGTAGGGAGCATTGATAGTTTCAAAAAACTATTAGATGGGCACCTTAAGGACCACAACATACAGGGGTATACAATGTACGGTTAACAGCAAACACACACACACATCATAGGTTGAACTGGATGGACTGGTGTCTTTTTTCAACCTCACTAACTATGTAACTATGTGGGGAAGTTTGTGCTAGGAGAAGGAATATGGGGAGTTGTACTAGGAGGAAAGATTTGTGCTAGGAGGGAGGATTGAAGTGGGGTTTGTGTTGGGAGTGGGGATTTGAGAACAGGGGGGTTTGTGCTGGGAGGGGGGATGGGTGCTAGGAAGGGGAGATTTGGGGAGTTTGTGCTAGGAAGAGGAATTTGGGGGGGAGGGGGTTGTGCTAGTAGGGGGAATTTGGTGGGGGATTTATGCTAGAAGGGGGGTTTTGAGGGGGTTTGTGCTAGGAGGAGGAATAGGGGGGGGGGTTGTGGGGGATTTGGTAAGGAATTTGTGCTAGAAGGGGGAATTCAGAGGAGTTAAAACCTAAGATCACTGAACTTTGCCTCATAGACTACATTTTAGGGCTTGATCACACCAGGTGCAGTGAGGTAGCACATACCAAATCGCATGTTTTCATGTTCAGCACAACAATTTGCTACCTTTTGCAGTCGCATGGGGTGCCATTATTTATTTATTTTTTTCCATTATTTCTTAATGACATCCCCGCGCATCTAGAAAATGCATGCATGTTCTGCCCATAAAAAAATGCAACACACGCAAACACGCAAAAAAGCGCATGCTTGGAACGAACCCTCCGACTGGTATACCCTGGGATTGTGTACAGTTCTAAAGGGTGCTGTGACAAAAAAAAAGTTGAAAAACACTGTTTTCATCTAGAGAAGAATTTATAACATGACTCTTGAATTTTGGTACTGACAGAGGAGACATTTTTTGCAGGTGGTTTGGTGCAAACTCAATGCCTAGTTCTCTTTCCCATTCCCTAATGAAGTATTAAATCTGTTTCAATTGTGCACAAGTAATAGTTTATACATTTGTGAAAATAGATGCCTCATACTTAATTCTTTAGCAGACACAGATTCAAAAATGGATAAAGCATTCACTGGTTGCAGTTTAGGTGTCAATTTTTGAACAAAGTCTGTTAGTTGTCTATATCTCAAAAAGTCCATTGGGAGATGCCCCTGTGTAGTGTCTAAGAGTTTCCAAACATTCAATTTTACCCTCAGGAGAAAATTTATAACATTTAGTGTCCCCATCTATTTTCCGTATTCAAAAAAAATGTCAAATCTGCTCTAGGTTCAAACCAAGGAAACCCACCCAATGGGGTTAAAGATTAAGCCAGTTGAACTACGTACCCCTTGCAATATAACTTATCCCAAGTTTTTAAAGTTGCTACTGTGATAAAGGAAACCCAATTTGATAGACCATGGTGCACTGATGGAACCCATTGGGCCTGCCAGATTGCGTCCCGCCATGTTTTTTTCCAGCATGGCCCATACTTTATTATTTTTGTAACTCTCTCAAAAACTCTGGTGGGTGTGATGTCTTATGGAGAGTGGAGGGCTTTTTCTACACAGTGATAAAGGTTGGAGAATTACACAAGTCGTATGGTATATTGGAAGTTAGACACTGACTGATGCATGAAATAATTTTTACAAAATGTATGAAGATATCACTGATTGATGCAAGAAATAACTTTTATGAACTTTATGAAGATATTGTTGATGCAAGCACTTTCGTTACATCCCCCTAGACTTAAATGGCCTGCCTGCATGCTGCACCCGGCAGCTCCAAAAAAAGCTGGCTGCATAATCAAACAGCTGCTTTATGGTGTACTGGTCCCATGTGAATGAGGCCTTAGTTTACAATTCAACTTTTTGAAACATAAATTGAAGGACTATTTACCATTTTTATTTTAGGTGCATATTTATCAATGATTTTGCCTGATTTTAAACCCAAGGCTGGCAGATAAATTAAAGTCAAGTCACTTTTGATTGCCATGACAATTACATTCTCAGCCATCTTGGAGAGGGCCACATATTATGCAGTGAAAAACTTCAATAAACTTTCAGTATACACTTCCCACATTCAACATATTCACAAAAACCATTAGATTGGTTAGGCAAATGTTTATTTATAATATACAGTAATTACAGTTTATTTTCACAGTGGTTCTGATGAACCCTTTTGTGTTGAATCAGATGTGTCTGCTGTCTAAACCTCTGATCAGATTTGGAACATTTAGTTCCCTTTTTCTTATCTGTGAGGGTTTTTTTGCTCTATTCTTCTTGAATGTAAAACATTTTCATTTTAAACATTTTGGCACCAGTATAACATAGATATACTGTGGCAAGGTAGCACTGCTGCATCGGATCACAATCTAGGTACGCGATTAAACCCTTCCTTCATTTCTGTAAAGCAGGGACATGGATCCATGCCTTCCCCTAGTAAAAGCACCTTCCACACTGTGCACAAACACTGGCTAGGCACACAGTTAACCCTTTGATAGCCCCTGATGTTTAACCCCATCCCAGCCAGTTTCATTAGTACAGTGACGACAGTGCATATTTTTAGCACTGATCACTGTATTAGTGTCATTAGTCCCCAAAAAGTGTCAAAAGCGTCCATTGTATCCACCGCAATATCGCAGTCCCACTATAAGTGGCTAATCGCCATCATTACAAGTAAAAAAAAAGACTAAAAATATCCCATAGTTTGTAAAAAACTATAACTTTTGCACAAACCAATCAACGTATGCTTATTGGAATTTTTTTTACCAAAAATAAGTAGCAGAATACATATTGGCCTATTTTTTTTTATTGGATGTGTAAAATATATTGTTTTTTTAAAAAAAATGGCAGTTTTTTTTAATATAGCACAAAAAATAAAAGCCACAGAGGTTTTCAAATACTACCAAAAGAAATCTCTATTTGTGGGGAAAAAAGGTATATTTTGTGAGGGTAGAGCGTCGCACGACCGCACAGTTGTCAGTTAAAGTAATTCAGTGCCGTAAAGCATAAAATGACCTGGTCATAAAGGGGGGTAAATGTCCTGGAGGTCAAGTGATTAAGAACAAGGACACAACCTCTTTCCTGTAAATCTTCTGTTAACAAGAACATTTTTTCTATTTGTACTATGCACTCTCTGAACATCTAAATTACTTCCCTATGTCTTTTCAGGTATTGAGTCAGATTTGACTTTTCAGAGAAGCATTTTGCACATTTCGAACATCTAAATGGCTTCTCTCCTGTGTGAATCCTCATGTGTCGAGCAATATGATATATGCGTGAGAAGGATTTATTACATTCTGAACATCTGAAAGGCTTCTCTCCTGTGTGAATCATCTGATGTTGCATAAGATGAACTTTATTGCGAAAATATTTTTTGCATTCAGAGCACTGATAAGACTTCTCTCCTGTGTGAATCCTCTGATGTCTATAAAGACTGGACATTTCTGAGAAGCACTTGTTACATTCTGAACATCTGAAAGGCTTCTCTCCTGTGTGAATCCTCTGATGTCTATAAAGACTGGACATTTCTGAGAAGCACTTGTTACATTCTGAACATCTGAAAAGCTTTTCTCCTGTGTGAATCCTCTGATGATTTCTGAGTTTTTCTTTTTGGTAAAAAGATCTGTCACATTCAGTACACTGGTACGGCTTCACTCCTGTGTGAATCATCTTGTGTGCAGTCCATGAACTATGGTGTAAAAATTTTTGATCACATTCAGAACAATGGTATGGCTTCTCTCCTGTGTGAATCCTCAGATGCCGAATAAGATGACCCTTTCGTAAGAAGCTGTTGTCACATTCTGAGCACATAAATGGCTTTTCCCCTGTGTGAGTCCTCTGATGCTCAACAAGACTTTCCTTTCGTAAAAAGCTCTTGTCACATTCTGAACACATAAATGGCTTTTCCCCTGTGTGAATCCTCTGATGGTGAATGAAATGTGATTTTGCTCTAAAAGATCTGTCACACTCAGTGCAAGAAAATGGCTTTTCACCTGCTCCATCCATCATACTTTGCTATAAAGACAAAAAATTCCCCTAGGGGTGGGACTTTATAGGCACAATAGTATAAAATAGAACATATATGTATAAAAGATTTATATTTATTGAGTACACATAGAAAAAAATACAACAATAGTTGGTATATGCATAAAAATCAAGCAATGCAAGCACACTGTGTGTATGATGAAAACAGAACCTCAATCAACAGGACCAGATATCCGACACGTTTCGAGGTTTTTATGACCCCCTTCGTCAGGGATAATACTGGCATCCTATATGGTTGGTTTTCACAAATACAAGGGAGCTTGCAAGTTTAAAAACAGGGAATAGAGGAGCTACGACCCAGACAATGCCGTGTGTTCAGTGGTGAGAGTTTTTTCTCCTTATTATGTATATCATACAGGAGGTGGGAAAAGAAGACTAGTGGCCACAGTGCCTCCTAATTCAGGGCAGCTGGAGTACAATTGTTGATTAGCGGGATGGGACTGGCATAAGCCTGTCCAAGCTTTAAATTCCTCGGGGATCAGAGAGCTGCCTGGACTAGCCTTCTCCCAGCAAATGGATGCGATCACCACTGAACACACGGCATTGTCTGGGTCGTAGCTCCTCTATTCCCTGTTTTTAAACTTGCAAGCTCCCTTGTATTTGTGAAAACCAACCATATAGGATGCCAGTATTATCCCTGACGAAGGGGTCATAAAAACCTCGAAACGCGTCGGATATCTGGTCCTGTTGATTGAGGTTCTGTTTTCATCATACACACAGTGTGCTTGCATTGCTTGATTTTTATGCATATACCAACTATTGTTGTATTTTTTTCTATGTGTACTCAATAAATATAAATCTTTTATACATATATGTTCTATTTTATACTATTGTGCCTATAAAGTCCCACCCCTAGGGGAATTTTTTGTCAATATATGATATTAGGGATGTGGCACACCTTATAGAGACTCATAGCAGGAACACACCCAATACTTTGCTATAAAGCCCTTTCACAATTTCTTCTCTTTCATCCACCTGAACTGTAAAATAAATGTTTATAGAAATAAATTAAATACTAGCAGAGTAGAAATTTGGTAACATTTGAAAACAGCTAATTAAAAATTTAAAGTAGATTTTGCAATCCACTTTTCTTTAAAAATGGCTAGGTTACAACCCACTGTAATCTGCATGCTGTAACTCATTAATAAATGTATGGAGGCTGCCATAGCTCATAGACTTTTCTATGCTCAAAGTAGCACAGAGAATGTTGCGATACTTGACTTTGACAGACTCCATTCACACTTGGCGATTTGGAATCAATGACAGAATTGCGGTGATTCTGCCTGTGATCACAAGTTGTGCAGCAATTGCTGCAAAACACACAACATGCATTTTGATACCATTCATTCTTAATGGCACCCCAAACACAGTGTGATTTTGTCATGATTGTAGCTCAACAGATTGTGTGGCAATCGTGGCAAAGTGTATGTTTAAATATTGTGTGAAGCCCATTTCCTAAAAAGGTGTGTAAGCATCTTTTGCACCACAAACACTTATAGGACAGCCTATTCAGTTGAATGGTCTACCCTATGCGCAACATGTGGATACGCATATAAAGTGCGCTAGAGAAATTGCAAGGGGTAAATGTGAGTTCCCGCTATGTGACATGTGAATAAAGGCCTTAATTTGCAGTGCCTCTCTTTTCTTTTTTAAGCAACAGCATGGCTGTGCTTTGGCAATATCGCTGCTTTTTATCTTTGCCCCTTTGTGAGCTTGCAGAGCACAGGGAAGTTGAGCATGGGAAATGTGGAAAATCTTATAGAAGTAAATAAAAATACACTTATATAATGTAATAATATATAAAAAATTTTAAGGCTCTATTCACATATAATTGTCTTGAAACACAGGTAGACTCACCACAATTTTCCCTACGATTTCAAAACATGCTGTTAAAATGTCAAATCGCACATCAACATAGTCAGGTGCTATTCATTTCACAAAAAATGGAGGGCTATTCTGCCGCGATTGTCACGTATCAATTGCGTAAACCAAATCACGCAGCATGTGTCACCACAAACAAGTTCTTAAAATTCTGGAAGTTCTGGTGCAATTTGGTTTGCGTGATTGCAGTGCGATTTGGCATGCGATAATCGCGTCAGAATCGTCCTGCTTTTATAGGTGCCATTGAAAAGAATGGCACCTGAATGCGCTGATGTGCAATTTGTCATTTTAACAGTGCGTTTTGAAATTGGGGCCGAATCATAGTGATTCCACCACGCGATTCAAAACGCCTATTTGAACGGAGCCTAAATCCACTAGATATGTCAAAAAATGTTAAGTGCACTTAAATATCAACATCTGTCATAATTACGAATGAGCTGGGTTTGGAGGAAAGACAATAGGAGAGAATGTAAATGTAAAATCCATGGTTTGCACTTATCATTAGCATTTATAAGAGATGATACTGTCATTGTAATATCAATGACAGAGGAAGCTGTAGAGGGTATACAGATACTTGTAGACATTTATTAAGTGCCAAAATCTACAACACAGGTGTATGTATTATATAAAATCACAATTAATACATACAGTTCAATTTACAACTCAGACATTGTTAAAACCAATGACAACTGGATAAACATGATACATTTGTATCCCAAAATAAATGCATGTTATGCGTTATATTAAAGTTTCATCTGTCATATTTCCTTTGTATGAATTATCAGCATTGGTGGTTGCAGCATGTTTTGCGATTGTGCTTCATCAGGAAACCACTTAGGAATGACTGCAAACTGTTCTAACCACTCAAATTGATAAACCAGGTGGCCCAAGGGTCCAACCCAAGGGGAACTCCAAATGAATCCATGAATCCTGTGTGCCCCACCCACAGGGAAGCACAGAGTGGACCACAGGAGGAGATAATTAGGAGGCGTGCAACTTCAGAATGGGGGGGGGGGTACAACCAAGATCACACAGGGGCACCCAAAGGTGTCTATCAAATGCCAAAACCCATGGAACTTTGTTACCATTAGGTGGCTGGCCATGCATGAGAGTCCCCTGACTTCAACCTATATATTTTTAAATTTTGGATAGCTAGAGAATGCGATAACCCTTATCAATTTTATCTGGTCTGATTTCCATAATGTATATTTACTTACATACTATTCATTCACTTCCTGTAGTGAAATACAACAAGAAGGAAGATTACATATCTTAAAAGTGAGAGGAAATCCTCTTTTAGATAGTTGTCACTTTTACTGTCACTGTCAGCTGTCCCCATTGGAAGATTTACACTGACCTCCTGTTCCAATATTAACCATACATTTTTGGATTTCCCATAATTTTCTATCCTTTTCACAATGGCCTCTAGGACAAGTAAAAAAGGCAAATCTCTCTTGTTTGGTCAATGACAGAAATTAAAAAGTGATAGGGGTTATACCATACTATCTAACATTAAAAGACATGTTTTGGCTTTAGATATAATTGAAAATTTACATTTGCACGTAAAACTCTCTATTCACAGATAGTCAAATAAACCAATTGCATCTCAGGTATTGAATTCATTAAATTATCTCCATTATAAAATATGAGCTAACAATGAACTATTGGACAAGTTTTCAAAAGGCAATACACAGTATTTTTCAGTATAGAAAAAAAAATAAGTTTTGAATAATATATCTTTCCTTAGGTTTTGAAAGGTGGGACTTAATGATTAGTGAAATGCAATATTAAATATAATGCAATACAGCATTATAATACAATAATACAACACCCAGATGCAAATGACAAGGACTATCCAATTTTAAAAAATATTATAAGAACAAAAAAATTTAAATAAAATGTTCTATATCTTACCTGGTATGATGTAATATTTGGATCCTTCAGCTGCTCCTTTTCACCTTATCTGCCTGTTTTCTTTCTACCTGTCTGAGTTCTGCTTCACCTTATATTCACTTCACCCCCATTCAGTAACATGAGGGACCATTGGATTGGCTAAAATGATCTATTCAGATCAGAACAATGTAAGGTGTGTTTCCAATTGCTTAAAGGTCAATTTGCATTTTTATTTGTATTCAACTTAGTGCTCCAGTCAGAGGACACGTTCATTAACATATGAAGGTTTGGAGGGAAGACAATAGCAGGGAATGTAAATGTAAAATCCATGGTTTGCACTAATCATTAGCATTTATAAGAGATGATACTGTGATTGTAATATTAATGACAGAGGAAGCTGTAGAGGGTATACTGATACCTGTAGACATTTGTGACTTTACAGTTTCATGTTCTAGTATACTTGTTTTTTTTTTTTTTTTTTTTTGCTTAAATCCCCACTTAGGGCTCCTATTATACTGTTTCTATAATACTCTATATGATTATTTTCAGGGGTCGGGTTCTCTTTAATGAGACACCAAGACCCCTGTTGGCTCCTCTGTCCTCCAATGAATCTAATGCGCTGAGATGTGATGGGGAAATTGGCACAAAAGTGGGATCTACTGGCTGGCAAAATGAACATGGGGCGCAGAAGTGTTATTTTGAAGAGAAATGAGTGAACAGGTGTTTGCATGCATCTCTCCCCTCTACCCTGCGGCATCTACCATGCCTGTCCTGGGTGCAACAATGGGAGCAGAAAACCTGCGTTACATGGTGGGGGGGGGGGGGGGCAGGGAATGTGTTTAATCCTCTGCTGTCACCTCCATATGAAATACTTATGCATTGCAGGTGGAGTGGCAGGATGGGGCCTCAGTAGATTTGCCAGCAGCAAGGCGTTATTAAATATATACATTTCCTCCACTGAGGATTTTTAATAAAAACGTTGCTGTTTATATAAAACACAATATATATTTCTGATATGTTCATGCGTATAGTAACTGGGATTTACACGGGCAAAGCTTCTAGTGACACACAGGAAACCAAGGACAGAGTGGAGTATTTTACAGTGGAACATTAGATGCTCAGCAATATAGGCTCAAATCAGAAAGATAAAAAAAATAGAAGGATCCTTATTTTCAAAAAGTTATTTTCAGCTGCGACCAATGGGAAGTAAAAATTATAGTCACATGGCTGAAAATAAATATACTTACCCTTGTTTAAAGCTTTTTGAATTAAACTTAGAATATTGAATTTTCTTGCAGGCACTAGGCAGAATACTTTAATAATTTCCCACAGAAAAAAAAAAGTCAGATTTGTTTGCAAATTGGTTATAACTAAACATGTATGCTTGGCTTAATTATAATATCCAAAAACTTGGACGGCTGCACTTCTGAACAGTACAGTCATGAATAAGCATTGATATAGCGCGAAACACGTGTCATAGTGCTGTATTGGAATGCTTTTACTTCTGCAATAAAGATTGGATGTTTTTCAGCAGTACAGCCTTCTTGATTTTTGGATTAATTATATTGTGTACAGTATGACGAACTGGGCTAACACCTGGATACTTGAGGATTGTAGAGGATAGTGACGGTAGATCCACTTGGAGTAGCAGTTTGTCTAAACTCATGCTTGGCTGTTTAGTTAAGAACTCAGCAGGAATCTAAAGATAGTTTGGCCTGTTGATGGGTGGATTATACCTGCGCATCCAAC
Source organism: Pelophylax lessonae (assembly GCF_965119305.1). Classification (NCBI taxonomy): domain Eukaryota; kingdom Metazoa; phylum Chordata; class Amphibia; order Anura; family Ranidae; genus Pelophylax; species Pelophylax lessonae. The sequence goes on along the minus strand of NC_138771.1, from coordinate 610,312,704 downwards.
TGTGTCTACCTATATAGCATGAGAGATAGAAAATAAACTATGATTAATGTTTTCTAATCATAATTTCATTAATAATTGTATTCTGTGAATGAATTCCTAATTATATTTAGTGGCCCTGTCTTTGTGGTGTGGACAAAAAAAACACCAAAGTCCCCATAGTACCAAAACAAATTTGTATTTTTCATCTCAGATGCCCAAACAGGTTCTTCAAACAAAGGAAATGTAAATACAGAAGGACCACTTAAAGGATGTCATTCACATTGTGTGCAGGCTCTGTGCTTTGGTGTTGCTCTTTTTCTTTTCTTTCCATTGTTAGAATATGCTTTGTTATGTTGATCTCTGACCATTATCAGATTTTGATCAGTATCACCAGGTACTTTTCATTTGATTTATATTCTAATGTAAAATTGGGAAGGGTGGGGGGGTGCAGAGGAAGCCATCCCTGCCGGGAGAAGACAGCGATTATCGGTAATGGCTATGACAGCCGCTGCCCGAACATAGTTTGAATCTTGGCCGGTTCAGCAGTCACTGTTCTTTTAATATTGGGATAGAGCCCACATGCCTGGCGTACATTAAAAAAGTGACAGTTAACCCTTCTAGTGCTTAAACTCTGTAAAAAATAACCAAGAGCTATTGCTGGACAATTCTCATACATGGTAATAGCTATTGTACGTGGGAAATTTTATGCCTTTCCATGTGATGTTGATTTCATGTGATGCACATTTATCCTACTGCAAGAAGCATGAGTATGACTGTGCAATGCAGGATGAATGTCACTGGGTTAATGGGTTGGGTTAAAATCAGTAAAGAATTTGTTGGTTTATTTGAATATTGAATCTTTGATAAATAGATCTCTTGGCCTTTCTAAGTTTGATCTTTTATTTGAGATTTCTGAGAATTGTTATATGGTTGAAACAAGATTTCAGGTTTTATAGTTTCTAGTAAATAAAATCCATAGCTATAATTGCAGAATAAGTAAAAAAGAGGTTTGCCTGGGGCAGAAACTATTGTCCACATAGTAAAAATGACACGCAGGGGTTGATTCGCTAAAGGCAAAATACGCTTCTCACTATGGAAGGCAATTTGCACTTTAGCAAGAAAAATTATTTTAACTTCAAAGAAAATTTATTTTAACTTTTGGAATATAGTGAAAATCTCATTTGCAAAGCATACACAATGCCAGGAAAAAAACAAAACAAAGAAAACTGTATTTTTGCTTGTCCACCACGGAATAATGGAAGGCAGCAATACATCACCTCATTCACTAGGCTAAGGGAAATTGCCTTTTAAAGTGAACAACCTTTTAGCTTTTAATAAATCAATCCCTCAGGGCTTATGTATGCCATCAGGTAGGAGAAAGGAAAGCCGGCTGTACGGGTACTATGCAGTGCAGTGGTGGAAACATCTGCAGCCATATGGGGTATAACTTTCTAAAAAATATTTGATTTCTGCTATACAAAGAATGCCAGGAGTGTGTTCAGTTTAAATATCTGCAAACAGTGTACACCAGTTTGATGAGTCAAACATTTTGATTACATTATGTTAAAGGGATTCTGTAATTTCATTTTTATCAGTAAGTGTTGCACATATGTATTACATTCATTTTTATTACCACAAGTGGAGTTTTCCTTTTATTTTAAAATAACTCCCTGGGGGACCTTCTAAGGGGTCTATGTTCTGTATTTTTTAAGTAGACCCCAGAATGGAGATTTCAATTGCTGGCAATGTAAAACCATTTTTTCTTTTGGAATGTCAGTCCTTAAAAAAATCACTGCCCTCTGGCTTAATGGAATTCTTTTATTTTCTTTTTGTACTGGTACATATTCCAGAGGGCAGTGCCCACCTCCATGCTACTTATTTTTTTTACAACCCTTTGCCTATTAGCCAAGAACATTGGCCATTTTGATTTAACTGATTCAAGTAATTGATTTCAGTGGGGTTCAGGTTCAGGATCAAAATACTGCTTGAACCAAACCCAGGACAGTTTGACTCTACCTGTTACACCCTACCTGTTACATTAGGATTAATGTCTGTGTTTGTACAGCTGCTGAACCTCCCTAGACTTACATGGGCTGCTTGCAAGCTGCACCTGGCAGCTCCAAAAACAGCTGGCTGCATAATCAAATAGCTTATTCGCGGTGTACGTGTCACGTGTGAATGGGGCCTTAGTTTGAAATTCAACTTTTTGAAACAGAAAATCAAGAACTATGGACCATTTTTGTTTTAGGTGCATATTTATCAATGTTTTCGTCTGATATAGACCCGAAGCTGGCAGATACATTTAGGTCAAATCACTTTTGATTGCCATGGCAATTACATTCTTAGCCATCTTGAAGAGGGGCGCATACAGTGAAAAACTTCAATAAACTTTCAGTATACATTTCCCATATTCAACATATTCACATAAATTGTTAGATCGATTAGCCAAATGTTTATTTATGAGATACAGTAATTACAGTTCATTTTCACAGTTGCTCTGATGAACCCTTTTGTATTGAATCAGATGTGTCTGCTGTCTAAATCCCTGACCAGATTTGGAACATTTTGTTTCCTTTTCCTATGTGTGAGTTTTTTTGTGCTATTCTACTTAACTGTAAAACCTTTTCATTTTTAAACAACTTGGCACCAGTATATCATAGATATACTGTCTCAAGGAGGCACTGCTGCGCTGGATCATGTACTTGTTACGTGATCCAACACTTCCGTGTCTGGGGTGGGAACTGATCTGCAGGTATCGATGTTTACTGGCACCCGCTAATCATTAGGCAGAAAGTCAGAATGTAAACAAGGCACATCGCTGTTCTGTCAGTAAAGAAGGCATTGATCCTGTGTTCCCATAAAGTAGGAACATGGATCCATGCCTTCCCCTAGTAAAAGCACCTCCCACACTGTGCACACAAACACTGGCTAGGCACACAACTAACCCTTTGAGCGCTCCTGATGTTTAAACCCATCCCAGCCATTAGTACAGTGAGAGTGCATATTTCTAGCACTGATCACTGTATTTGTGTCATTGGTCCCCATAAAGTGTCAGAAGTGTCCCAGCTGTCCACCGCAATATCGCAGTCCCAGCTATAAGTCGCTTTACTAGTATGAAAAAAAAAATATCCTATAGTTTGTAGACGCTATAGCTTTTGCACAAACCAATCAATATACGCTTATTGGAATTTATTTTACCAAAAATATGAAGCAAAATACACGTTTTATTGGATGTGTTTTTAAAGTAAAATATATTAATTTTTATTTCAAAATTGTCAGTCTTTTTTTGTATATAGCGCAAAAAATAAAAACTGCAGTTATATTCTGATACTAACAAAAGAAAGCACTATTTGTGGGGAAAAAAGTATATTTTGTGTAGGTAAAGCGTCACACGACCGCAAAGTTGCCAGTTAAAGTAATTTAGTGCCATATCGCAAAAAACGACCTAGTCATAAAGGGGGGTAAATCTCCTGGAGGTCAAGTGGTTAAGAACAAGGACACAACCTCTTTCCTGTAAGTCTTCTGATCACAAGAACATTTTTTTCTATTGCACTATGCACTCTCTGAACATCTAAATGACTTCCCTATGTCTTTTCAGGTGTTGAGTCAGATTTGACTTTAGAGAAGAAGCACTTTGCACATTTTGAACATCTAAATTGCTTCTCTGCTGTGTGGACCTTCACTCAGTTTTGATTGATTTCTAAAACATTTATTACATTCAGGACATTGATATGGCTTCTCTTCTGTGTGTATCCTCATGTGTCGAGTAAGATTAGCTATGGATGAGAAGGATCTATTACATTCTGAACATCTGAAAGGCCTCTCTCCTGTGTGAATCCTCTGATGTTCTGATCAGTTTTATTGCTAAAATTTTTATTGCATTCAAAGTATTGATTTGGCTTCTCTCCAGTGTGAATCCTCTGATGTTTAATAAGATTGGATTTATTGCGAAAATATTTATTGCATTCAGAGCACTGATATGGCTTCTCTCCTGTGTGAATCCTATGATGTGTATAAAGACTGGATGCTTTTGAGAAGCACTTGTTACATTCTGAACATTTAAAAGGCTTCTCTTCTGTATGAGTCCTCTGATGACTTGTGAGATTTATTTTTTGGTAAAAAGATCTGTCACATTCAGTACACTGGTACGACTTTACTCCTATGTGAACCATCTTGTGTTTAGTCAATGAACTATAGTATGAAAACTTTTGATCACATTTAGAACAATGGTATGGCTTCTCTCCTGTGTGAATCCTCAGATGCTGAATAAGATAATCCTTGCGAAAGAAGCTCTTGTCACATTCTGAACACATAAATGGCTTTTCCCCTGTGTGAATCCTCAGATGCTGAATAAGATATTGATTTCTTGAAAAACTCTTGTCACATTCTGAACACATAAATGGCTTTTCCCCTGTGTGAATCCTCTGATGATAAATCAAATTAGATTTTGCTCTAAAAGATCTGTCACACTCAGAGCAAGGAAATGGCTTTTCATCTTCTCCATCCATCATACTTTGCTGTAAAGCTCTTTCACAATATCTTCACTTTCATCCACCTGAAATGTAAAATAAATGTTTATAGAAATAAATTAAATACTAGCAGAGTAGAAATTTAGTAATATCTGAAAACAGGCATTCGGTGAGTAATGTGCAATTTCAGAAATATAGTTTGTTACAAGAGTAGACTTAGTAGCTAATTGAAAGTTGAAAGTAGATTTTGCTATCCACTGTTCTTTAAAAATGGCTAGGTTACAATGCTGTAGCTCATTATTAAAATGCAGGCTGCAGTTTGGAGGCTGCCGTAGGTCATAGACTTTCCTCTGCGCAAAGTAGGAGAGAAAATTTTGTGATACTTGACTTTGACCGGCCCCATTCACACTTGGCATTTTGGAATCAATGACAGAATTGCAGTTATTCTGCCAGCGATCACAAATTGTGCAGCAATTGCTGCAAAACACACAACATTCATTCTTAATGGCACCCCAAATGCAGTGTGATTTTGCCATGTTGTCGCTCAACAGAATTGTGTGGCAATCATAGCTAAGTGCATGTTTAAATATTGTTGGAAAGCTACTCTATGCGTAACACGTGGATACGCATATAAAATGCGCTAGAGAGATTGCAAGGGGTACATATGAGTTCCCCCTATGTGACTTGTAAATAAAGGCCCAAATTTGCAGCGCCTCTCTTTTTGTTTATGCAACAGCATGGCTGTGGTTTAGCAATATCACTGCTTTTTATCTTTGCCCCTTTGTGAGCTTGTCGATAATGGGAAATGTGGAAAATCTTATAGAAGTAAATAAAAATACACTTATATAATGTAATGATATGTAAACATTTTTAAGGCTCCGTTCACATATAGGCATCTTGAATCATGGATGGAATCACCACAATTTTGCCTACGATCTCAAAACAAGCTGTTAAAATGCAAAATTGCACATCAGCATGTTCAGGTGCCATTCATTTCAATGGCACGTAAATATGAAGGGATATTCTGCTGCGATTGCAAACCAAATCACACAGCATGTGTCACCACAAAGAAGTTCTGAAAATTCTAGAACTTATGGCTCAATTTGGTTTGCGTGATTGAAGTGTAATTTGACGTGTGAAAATCACGGCAGAATCATCCTTCTTTTTTAGGTGCCTTGAAAAGAATGGCACCTGAAAGCGCTGATGTGTGATTTGACAGTGCGTTTTGCAATTGCGGAAGAATCGTTCCGCCCCGTGATTCAAAACGCCTATGTAAATTGAGCCTAAGTCCACTAGATATGTAAAAAAATGTTAAGTGCACTTAAATAACAACATTTGTCATAATTACGAATGAGCTGGGTTTGTAGGGAAGACAATAGGAGGGGATGTAAATGTAAAATCCATGGTTTGCACTAATCATTAGCATTTATAAGAGATTATATTGTGATTGTAATATCAATGACAGAGGAAGCTGAAGAGGGTATACAGATACTTGTAGTAGACATTTGTGAAAGGGTATTTTCTCACCATGATTAAAACAATTATTTATATGCATAATATTTATATTTCCCCTTTCCCTTCTTTTTCTCATGGTCAGCTAACAATTGACGCTCCATCTTTGGAAGCAAAACGCTTTCAGCGTCTGGCAGTGCAGACCTCCTCCCTGTTCAGCAATGTTCTTACAGATGGTTATGATTAGGTAGGTGGGTGTGATGGGTTTTCCTGAATCTACCTTCAATATTCTTTTAGTGATTAATTATCACATCTTTGCACCTACCTTTGGATTGAGGGTTTTTTATCCTTACTTCTATCTATCATCAAATACTCTATATATTACACTTACCTTTTTATACATTTTTATATCACATCACCCCCGCGCTCGTCCCAGGAGATTTCTATGTTTTGCATGCCCTTTCCACCAAGGCTATCACCTATGTGGCTATCTGTTTGAACCGCGGGTGTCACTGCACCATTGGCATGGGTGGTCCACTAGGCAGAACCTTTTAATGCAATGTTTACTAATGCACTATAACTAATGATATATGTTATATAATTTATAACATAAATTTATAACACCTGACAGAATGTAAAGGAAATAATGATGTAATCCTGGTTATACTCACAACCTTTTTTATTTGTGTTTCTTTGTGAATGTATTTTTCTATGTATGGTATATGGAATATTTAATAAAGTTTTTGTAATTTTATAAAACTTGGTGGTATACTTTTGGAATACGATACCATTAAAGTCCCCCCTCTTTCTAGCCCTCATGTAACATGTCCGCTTTTTGGACTTTTGGTAAAAAAATGTCTTTGTATGTATTATATAAAATCACAATTAATACATACAGTTGAATTTACAACTCAGACATTGTTAAAACCAATGACAACTGGATAAATATGACACATATGTATCCCAAAATAAACGCATGTAATGCAAAAATAAATACAGTTTCACCTGTCATATTTCCTTTGTATGAATTATCAGCATTGGTGGTTCCAGCATGTTTTGCACTTGTGCTTCATCAGGAAACCACTTAGGAATCAATGCAAACCATTCTAACCACCCAAATGGATAAACCAGGTGGCTCAAGGGTCCAACCCAAGGGGAACCCCAAATTAATCCATGGATCCTGTGTGCCGCACCCAAAGGAAAGCACAGAGTGGACCACAGGAGGAGATAATCAGGAGGTGTGCAACTTCAGAACAGGGTGGTACAACCAAGATCAAACAGGGTCACTCAAAGGTGTCTATCAAATGCCAAAACCCATGGAACTTTGTTACCATTAGGTGGCTGGCCATGCATGAGAGTCCCCTGGTTCCAGCCTATATATTTTTTTCATTTTGGATAGCGTAGAAAATGCGATAACCCTTATCACTTTTATCTCAAAGTCAAAGTCAAAGCTACTTTATTGTCAATTCTTCCACATGTACAATACATACACCTTTGATAACGTCTTCTTGGACGAAACGTCGTTAGGTCACGGCGTGCTGACGTCATCTCCGGAAACGTGTTGAGGGAGCGGATGCGCTTTGCCGTCCGGCCGGCGGCTCCACATCCCCTTGTGCTTTTTATCCGTTTTGCTTGTAAGTGTATCTCTTTTTATTAATAAATCAGTTTTGAAGATTTCACACTATTGGCGCTTTCTCTCTTTGTCTGGACTGGTCCGTTTACCTACTGGCATGGCTCTGGTCTTTGAGACTATATGGTGATACATCTATTGGCATCAGTCTGGTTCCTGTGGCGGTCTGCTTATATGCTGGGGGAGCGTATTGAGCTACTACATCCTTGTGCATCTGAAATTAGGATCTGGTAAGAGGCTTAGAGTGTCTTTGGGTGTCAAGTTTGAGGATTAGCTGTATCTGGAACCTTTCCATTTCTGAACTCTGCTGATCTACCTTTCAATCTGGTAAGAGGCTATATGGTCGGTGGTGGTTTCCTCTTACTCATCACTGGGATAGATATCTATGTCTGTGGTTTATATCGTTCTGGTAAGCAGCTTCACAGTTGGTGATGGTTATTCACACTTCTATGTGGTGGTGGATTTTGTTGTTTGAATATTATTTTATTTACGGTATCACGCTATGGAGTGCTCTCCCTTTTTTTCTACATGATTTATGACACTACTATATTGAGTACCTCAACGTTGAAACTTATGCAATCAAGTCATCCTGGCATATGAAATTTGTGATCTTGAATTACCTGTCTGGTAAGCGTATTTCCTAAGGGATTCAGATTAATTGTATGCTGATTAAGATTTCAACTATTATTTCTTCACTATTCACGTTCATTAATTTGGGACTTTTTTGTGCACCTTTATTGGACATTTATTTGTTCTATTATAATTTAGCGCGACTTATTGTATATATACAATACATACATACAGAGAATCGAAATTACATTACTCTTAGACCCCCGGTGCATACAGATAACACTAACAATACAGCCTAAAAATCTAAAAACACCAAAAAATAAATAAAAATAAGGTTAAATAAAAACAGTGCAATGCACATGGCAAATAAAGTGCAGACCAATGACATTTCTTGATGAATGAGATAATGAGCAGACCAATGCTGCCAAAGTGACTAGTGCAAGTCATCAAATGCTAGTAGGAGGAGGGGGTAGAAGGACCTAAGGATATGGAATCTAGAGGGAAGGTGCATAGTTCAGTGGTGCCTGTGGCAGAAAAGGGACAAAGGGGCAAATTCGGAGCGAGTTCAGCTTCCTGACAGCCTGATGGATAAAGCTGTCCTTCAGTCTGCTGGTCCTGGCCTGGAGACTCTGCAGTCTCCTCCCTGATGGCAGCAGACTGAAGAAGCTGTGTAACGGGTGGGTAGAATCACCTGCAATACATAAAGCTTTGCGAGTGAGACGGGTTCCATAAATATCTTGAAGGGAGGGGAGAGAGAGACACCAATGATCTTCTCAGCTGCTCTCACTTTGCGCTGCAGAGTCTTCCGACAAGACACATTGCAGGTGCCATATCACACAGTGATGCAGCTGGTCAGAATGCTCTCAATGGTGCCTCTATAGAAGGTGTACATGATGGGGGATGGGGCTCTGGCTCTCCTCAGTTTGCGGAGAAAGTAGAGACGCTGCTGTGATTTGTCGGTCCAGGAGAGGTCCTCTGTAATGTGCAAACCCAGAAACTTGGTGCTGCTCACTCTCTCCACAGTTCCACCATTGATGGTCAGAGAAACATGCTGAGTGTGCACTCTCCTGAAATCTACAACAATCTCCTTCATCTTCTCCACGTTCAGAGAGAGATTGTTGTCACTGCACCACCCGGCCAAGCGGCTCACCTCACTCCTGTAGTTTGTCTCATCTCTATCACTAATGAGACCTACCACAGTCGTGTCATCCGCAAAGTTAATGAAGATGTTGGAGTTGTATAACAGCGTGCAATCGTGGGTCAGCAGAGTGAAAAGGAGGGGGCTCAACACATATCCTTGAGGGGCCCCAGTATTCAATATGATGGTGCTGGATGTGTTGCTGCCAACCCGTACTGCCTGAGGTCTTCCAATCAGAAGGTCCAACAGCCAGTTGCACAGCGAAGTGTTGAGCCCCAACTCAATCAATTTATGAATGAGCTGTTGAGGGATGATTGTGTTAAATGCTGAACTGAAGTCTATAAACAGCATTCTAACGTATGAGTCTGAGTGAAGGGTAGTTGAAATAGCATCATCGGTCGACCGATTGGACCGATATGCAAACTGGAATGGGTCCAGGGAGGAGGGGAGGGCAGACTTGATGTGATGCATGACTAACCGTTCAAAGCACTTCATGAGGATGGAAGTAAGTGCAACAGGACGGTAGTCATTGAAACAGGATGGAGATGGCTTCTTCGGGACTGGAATGATGGTAGTAGCTTTGAAGCATGTGGGAACAACAGCCTGACTAAGTGAGATGTTAAAAATATCTGTAAAAATATCTGGTCTGATTCCCATAAGGTGAAGATTTCCCCTGACCTCCTGTTCCAATATTAACCATACATTTTTGGATTTCCATAATTTCCTATTCTTTTGACAAGTAAAAAGGGCAAGTAAAAAGGGCAAATCTCTCTAGTTTGGTCACTGACAGCAATAAAAAAGTGATAGAGATTCTACCATACCACACTATCTAACATTTAAAGAGATGTTTTGGCTTTAGATATAATTGAAAATTCTGTTTGCACGTAAAAATCTCTATTCACAAATAGTCAAATAAACCAATTGCACCTCAGGTATTTAATTATATAAATTATCTTCATTATAAAATATGAGCTTACAATGAACTATTGAACAAGTTTTCAAAAAGCAAAACAATATTTTTCAGTATAGAAAAAAAAATACATTTTGAATAATATCTTTCCTTAGATTTTGAAAGGTGGGGCTTAGTGATTAGAGAAATTCAATATTAAATATAATGTAATACAGCATTATAATACAATAATACAACACCCATATGCAAATGACAAGGACTATCCCAATTTGATAAAAAAATTAAGAACAAGAAAATGTAAATGGGAAGTTCTTTATCTTACCTGGTATGATGTAATACTGGGATTCCTCAGCTGCTCCTTGTTCTCCTTATCTGTCTGTATTCTTTCTACCTGTCTGAGTTCTGCTTTACCTTTTATATACTTCATCCCCATTCAGTAAAATGAGGGACCATTGGATTGGCTAAAATGTTCTATTCAGATCAGAACAATGTAAGGTGTGTTTCCAATTGCTTAAAGGTGAATTTGCCTTTTTATTTGTATTCAAGTTATTACTCCAGTCAGATGACACGTTCATTACCATTTGAAGGTTGGGAGGGAAGACAATAGGAGGGAATGTAAATGTAAAATCCATGGTTTGCACTTATCATTAGCATTTATAAGAGATGATACTGTGATTGTAATATCAATGACAGAGGAAGCTGTAGAGGGTATACAGATACTTGTAGACATTTGTGACTTTACAGTTTCATGTTATAGTATACTTGTTTTTTTTTTTTTGCCTAAATCCCCACTTAGGGCTCCTATTATACTGTTTCTATAATACTCTATATGTTTATTTTTAGGTGACGGGTTCTCTTTAACGAGACACCAAGACCCCTTTTGGCTCATCTGTCCTCCAATGAATCTAATGCAGTGAATGTGATGGGGAAAATTGGCACAAAAGTGGGATCTACTGGCTGGGAAAATGAACATGGGGCCCAGAAGTGTTATTTTGAAGAGAAGTGAATGAACATGTGCTTGCATGCATCTCTCCCCTCTACCCTGCGGCAGCTACCATGCCTGTCCTGGGTGCAACAATGGGCGCAGAAAAAAACCTGTGTTACATGGTGGGGGGGGGGGGGGGACAGGGAATGTGTTTAATCCTCTGCTGTCACCTCCATATGACATACTTATGCCTTGCAGGTGGAGTAGCAGGATGGGGCCTCGGTAGATTTGCCAGCAGCACGGCTTTATTAAATATATACATTTCCTCCACTGAGGATTTTTAATAAAAATGATGCTGTCTACATAAAACACAGTATATATTTATGATATGTTCATGTGTATAGTAACTGGGATTTACACAGGCAAAGCTTCTAGTGACACACTGGACATCAAGGACAGAGTGGAGTATTTTACAGTGGAGGAGTAGAGGTTCAACAATATAGGCTCAAATCAGAAAGATAAAAAAATAGAAGGATCCTTATTTTCAAAAAGTTATTTTCAGCTGCGACCAATGGGAAGTAAAAATTATAGTCACATGGCTGAAAAAAAATATACTTACCCTTTTTTAAAGCTTTTTGAATTGAACTTAATATATTACATTTTCTTGCAGGCAATAGGCAGAATACTTTAATAATTTCCCACAGAAAAAAAAAAGTCAGATTTGTTTGTTTTTAACTAAACATGTATGCTTGGCTCAATATAACATCCAAAAATCCGGACGGCTGCACTTCTGAACAGTTCAGTCATGAATAAGCATTGATATAGCGCGAAACACGTCACGTGTCATAGTGCTGTACTGCAATGCTTTTACTACTGCAATAAAGATTGGATTTTTTTCAGCAGTACAGCTGTCTTGATTTTTGGATGTTATATTGTGTACAGTATGACAAACTGGGCTAGCACCTAAATACTTGAGGATTGTGGAGGAGAGTGACGATGAGTCCACTTGGAGTAGCACTTTGTCTAAACTCATGCTTGGCTGTTTAGTTAGGAACTCAGCAGGAAACTAAAGATAGTTTGGTCTGTTGATGGGTGGATTATACCTGAGCATCCAACTGTGTCTACCTATATAGCATGAGAGATAGAAAATAAACTATGATTAATGTTTTCTAATCAGAATTTCAATAATAATTATATTCTGTGAATTAATTCCTAATTATATTTAGTGGCCCTGTCTTTGTGGCGTGGACAAAAAAAACACCAAAGTCCCCATAGTACCAAAACAAATTTGTATTTTTCATATCAGATCCCCAAACAAGTTCTTCAAACAAAGGAAATGTAAATGCTGAAGGACCACTTAAAGGATGTCATTCACATTGTGTGCAGGCTCTGTGCTTGGGTGTTGCTCTTTTTCTCTTCTTTCCATTGTTAGAATATGCTTTGTTATGTTGATCTCTGACCATTATCAGATTTTGATCAGTATTACCAGGTACTTTTCATTTGATTTATATTCTAATGTAAAATTGGGAAGGGAAGGGAAGGGGGGGGGGTGGGGAGTGCAGGGGAAGCCATCCCTGCCGGGAGAATACAGTTATTATTGGTAATGGCTATAACAGCCACTGCCCGAACATAGTTTGAATTTCGGCCGTTTCAGCAGTCACTGTTCTTTTAATATGAGGATACAGCCCACATGCCTGCCGTACATTAAAAAGGGACAGTTAACCATTCTAGTGCTTAAACTCTGTAAAAAACAACCAAGAGCTATTGCTGGACAATTCTCATACATGGTAATAGCTATTGTACGTGGGAGATTTTTTGCCTTTCCATGTGATGCACATTTATCCTACTGCAAGTAGCATGAGTATGACTGTGCAATGCAGGATGAATGACACTGGGTTAATGGGTTGGGTTAAAATCAGTAAAGAATTCATTGGTTTATTTGAACAGTGAATCTTTGATAAATAGATCTCTTGGATCTCTTGGCCTTTCTAAGTTTGATCTTTTATTTGAGATTTCTGAGAATTGTTATATGGTTGAAACAAGATTTCAGGTTTTATAGTTTCTAGTAAATAAAATCCATAGCTATAATTGCAGGATTAGTAAAAAAGAGGTTTGCCTGGGGCAGAAACTATTGTCCATATAGTAAAAATTACATGCAGGGGTTGATTCGCTAAAGCAAAATAGGCTGCTCACTGTGGAAGACAATTTGCACTTTAACTTCAAAGAAAATTTCTTTTAATTTTTGGAATATAATTAAAATCTCATTTGCAAAGCACACAATGCCAGGAAAAAAACAAAACAAAGAAAACAGTATTTTTGCTTGTCCACCACAGAATAATGGAAGGCAGCAATACATCGCCTCATTCACTAGGCTAAGGGAAATTGCCTTTTAAAGTGAACAACCTTTTTGCATTTAATAAATCAATCCCTCAGGGCTTATGTATGGCATGAAGTAGGAGAAAGGATAGTTCACACAGTGTTTATGTATACCTACAAGTAGGAGAAGCGATGTTTTCTTTTTAAATCAGAAAAGTTTTATTGAAAAATAAAGTACAGTAAAGATCATAAAACTTTACATACATGTATAGCAAGGCATCAACATTGTCATCAGGTGCATCTGTACATATGAAAAAATTCCAGAACAAGGGGAATAACTCAATACAGACTAACAGGCTCAGAACTTTTTACACCTTTTCCCAGTAAAACTACAGCCATTTCGAGCCGGCCCCACACCCAGCCTCAGAAGAAGGGCGTGTTTGGGCAGCATGATGCATGAAAAAGAGAAACAAGGGGTAACCACTAGCCGAGGGGGTATAAAAGCCAACGAGTGAGACCGTACATCCCTAAGCTCATTATTCACCTTTCAGGAGTTATCACTGCAAGAGCCTCTGCATGACCAGCTCCCTGGGGGACATCCCAGGGGTGTCGAGCCAGCTGGACCATAACTTTTTTAAATTTTTGGGGCCTACCTCTATGTTGGTAAACGTACTTCTCTAGGATAAGCGTATCACCCATATTAGCCACCCACCGTTTAATAGAAGGTGATGTCTCCGACTTCCAGCCCAGAAGTATCACCTTCCGGGCCTGAAATATGGCCCTAGAGAAAGCAAGTCTCGTCGCCTCCTCCAGAATAACCTCTTCAAGGATCCCTAGGAGGCAGTGAGCCGGCTGTACGGGTACTGAAACCTGGAAAATTCTATTAAGGGTACTCAAAACACCACACCAGTAACGGTGTAGTTTTGGGCAGTGCCACAAAAGATGAATAAGGTCTCCTGGGGTGCGTTTGCATTTGGCACATAATGGGCCCACTAGCTGTCCAATCCGGTGGAGCCTAACCAGGGTATAATGGGCTTGCAGCAGTAACTGGGACACCTTTTGGGATGTATTAAGAGTACATGTGTTGACTCCCTGAAATGCCTCCTCCCACTGGTCTCCCATTAAAGTGCCAATATCTGCCTCCCATTTGGACATGGCCTTTGTGGGGTGTGCCTCAAGATACTCTGTCAATAGCATATGGTAACCCAGAGAGATAAACCCCTTCGTAGTGGTGGTGTTCTGCATTACATGAAAAGGGTGTAGGGGAGAGCTCCCATTGCGCTGACGCACCTTGAGCCCTCACTGCATGTGCCAACTGCAGTGATGGTTTCTTAGTGTGTGACAAAGAATGTAAGAGTTAGGAGGAAGTGTGATGGTCTGAGGTTCTTTTGCTGAATCCAGAGGCGGTAACTGGCACTCTGAACATTAGGCCTAAAACAGCATTGTGCAGTCCCTGTCTCCAGACTTACACCATATCAAGCGGCATTGAGATGAACTGAATAGTAAGAACAAAGCAACTTACAAGTGCAATGCAGTGGTGGAAACATTTGCAGCCATATGGGGTAGAACTTTCTAAAAAATATTTGATTTCTGTTATACAAAGAATGCCAGGAGTGTGTTCAGTTTCAATATCTGCAAACAGTGTACACCAGTTTGATGAGTCAAACATTTTGATTACATTATGTTAAAGGGATTCAGCGATTTCATTTTTATCAATAGATGTTGCACATTGTATGTATTACATTCATTTTTTTTTCCACAAGTGGAGTTTTCCTTTTATTTTAAAATAACTCTCTGGTGGACCTTCTAATGAGGTCTATGTTCTGTATTTTTTAAGTAGAAACCAGAATGGAGATTTCATTTGCTGGCAATTTAAAACCATTTTTTCTTTTGGAATGTCAGTATTTAAAAAAAGAAAAATCACTGCCCTCTGGCTTAATGGAATTCTTTTATTTTCTTTTTGTACTGGTACATGTTCCCCAGGGCAGTGCCCACCTCCATGCTACTTATTTTTTTACAACCCTTTGCCTATTAGCCCAGAACATTGGCCGTTTTGATTTAACTGATTCAAGTAATTGATTTCAATGGGATTAAGGTTCAGCATCAAAATACTGCTTGAACCAAACCCAGGACAGTTTGACTCTTCCCTACCTGTTACATTAGGATGAATGTCTGTGTTTGTACAGCTGCTGCACCTCCCTAGACTTACATGGGCTGCTTGCAAGCTGCACCTTGCAGCTCCAAAAACAGCTGGCTGCAAAATCAAATAGCTGATTCACGGTGTACGGGTCCTTAGTTTGAAATTCAACTTTTTGAAACAGAAAATAAAGAACTATGGACCATTTTTGTTTTAGGTGCATATTTATCAATGTTTTCGTCTGATATAGACCCGAAGCTGGCAGATACATTTAGGTCAAATCACTTTTGATTGCCATGGCAATTACATTCTTAGCCATCTTGAAGAGGGACGCATACATTGCAGTGAAAAACTTCAATAAACTTTCGGTATACATTTCCCACATTCAACATATTCACATAAATTGTTAGATCGATTAGCCAAATGTTTATTTATAATATACAGTAATTACAGTTTATTTTCACAGTTGCTCTGATGAACCCTTTTGTATTGAAGCAGATGTGTCTGCTGTCTAAAGCTCTGACCAGATTTGGAACATTTAGTTTCCTTTTCCTATGTGTGAGTTCTTTTGTGCTATTCTACTTAACTGTAAAACCTTTTCATTTTTAAACAACTTGGCACCAGTATAACATAGATATACTGTTTCAAGGTGGCACTGCTGCGCTGGATCATGTACTAGTTACGTGATCCAACACTTCCATGTCTGGGGTGGGAACTGATCTGCAGGTATCGATGTTCACCGGCACCCGCTAATCATTAGGCAGAAAGTCAGAATGTTGATGTGCCTATGTAAACAAGGCACATTGCTGTTCTGTCAGTAAAGAAGGCATTCATCCTGTGTTCCCATAAAGCAGGAACATGGATCCATGCCTTCCGCTAGTAAAAGCACCTCCCACACTGTGCACACAAACACTGGCTAGGCACACAGTTAACCCTTTGAGCGCTCCTGATGTTTAAACCCATCCCAGCCATTAGTACAGTGAGAGTGCATATTTTTAGCACTGATCACTGTATTTGTGTCATTGGTCCCCATAAAGTGTCAGAAGTGTCCCAACTGTCCACCGCAATATCGCAGTCCAGCTATAAGTCGCTTTACTAGTATGAAAAAAAATCCTATAGTTTGTAGATGCTATAGCTTTTACACAAACCAATCAATATACGCTTATTGGAATTTATTTTACCAAAAAATATGAAGCAAAATACACGTTGGCCTAAATTGATAACGAAATTCGAGTTTTTTCATTTTTTTTATTGGGTTATATTCTGTTACTACCAAAAGAAAGCACTATTTGTGGGAAAAAATGTATATTTTGTGTAGGTACAGCGTCACACAACTGCGCAGGTGTCAGTTAAAGTAATTTAGTGCCATATCGCAAAAAATTACCTAGTCATAAAGGGGGGTAAATCTCCTGGAGGTCAAGTGGTTAAGAACAAGGACACAACCTCTTTCCTGTAAATCTTCTGATCACAAGAACATTTTTTCTATTTGTACTATGCACTCTCTGATCATCTAAATGACTTCCCTATGTCTTTTCAGGTGTTGAGTCAGATTTGACTTTAGAGAGAAGCACTTTGCACATTTTGAACATCTAAATTGCTTCTCTGCTGTGTGGACCTTCTGGTGTTCACTCAGTTTTGATTGATTTCTAAAACATTTATTACATTCAGGACATTGATATGGCTTCTCTTCTGTGTGTATCCTCATGTGTTGAGTAAGATTAGCTATGAATGAGAAGTATCTATTACATTCTGAACATCTGAAAGGCTTCTCTCCTGTGTGATTCCTCTGATGTTCTGATCAGCTTTATTGCTAAAATTTTTATTGCATTCAAAGTACTGATTTGGCTTCTCTCCAGTGTGAATCCTCTGATGTTTAATAAGATTGGATTTATTGCGAAAATATTTATTGCATTCAGAGCACTGATATGGCTTCTCTCCTGTGTGAATCCTATGATGTGTAAAAAGACTGGATGCTTTTGAGAAGCACTTGTTACATTCTGAACATGTAAAAGGCTTCTCTTCTGTATGAGTCATCTGATGACTTGTGAGATTTACTTTTTGGTAAAAAGATCTGTCACATTCAGTACACTGGTACGACTTTACTCCTATGTGAATCCTCTTGTGTTTAGTCAAGGAACTATAGTATGAAAACTTTTGATCACATTTAGAACAATGGTATGGCTTCTCTCCTGTGTGAATCCTCAGATGCTGAATAAGATAATCCTTGCGAAAGAAGCTCTTGTCACATTCTGAACACATAAATGGCTTTTCCCCTGTGTGAATCCTCAGATGCTGAATAAGATATTGATTTCGTGAAAAACTCTTGTCACATTCTGAACACATAAATGGCCTTTCCCTTGTGTGAATCCTCTGATGATAAATTAAATTAGATTTTGCTCTAAAAGATCTGTCACACTCAGAGCAAGAAAATGGCTTTTCGTCTTCTCCATCCATCATACTTTGCTGTGAAGCTCTTTCACAATATCTTCACTTTCATCCACCTGAAATGTAAAATAAATAATTATAGAAATAAATTAAATACTAGCAGAGTAGAAATTTAGTAATATCTGAAAACAGGCATTCGGTGAGTAATGTGCAATTTCAGAAATATAGTTTGTTACAAGAGGAGACTTAGTAGCTAATTGAAAGTTGAAAGTAGATTTTGCTATCCACTTTTATTTAAAAATGACTAGGTTACAACGCATTGTAATCTGCATGCTGTAGCTCAATATTAAAATGCAGACTGCAGTTTGGAGGCTGCCATAGGTCATAGACTTTCCTCTGCTCAAAGTAGCAGAGAGAATTTTGTGATACTTGACTTTGACCGGCCCCATTCACACTTGGCATTTTGGAATCAATGACAGAATTGCAGTTATTCTGCCTGCGATCACAAATTGTGCAGCAATTGCTGCAAAACACACAACATTCATTCTTAATGGCATCCCAAACAAAGTGTGATTTTGCCATGATTGTCGCTCAACAGAATTGTGTGGCAATCATAGCAAAGTGCATGTTTAAATGTTGTTGGAAAGCTACTCTATGCGTAACACGTGGATACGCGTATAAAATGCGCTAGAGAGATTGCAAGGGGTACATATGAGTTCCCCCTATGTGACATGTAAATAAAGGCCCAAATTTGCAGCGCCTCTCTTTTTGTTTAAGCAACAGCATGGCTTGGCTATATCACTGCTACTTATTGTTGCCCCTTTGTGAGCTTGTAGATAATGGGAAATGTGGAAAATCTTTTAGAAGTAAATAAAAATACACTTATATAATGTAAATATATGTAAGCATTTTTAAGGCTCCGTTCACATATAGGCATCTTGAATCATGGATGGAATCACCACAAGTTTGCTTACGATCTCAAAACAAGCTGTTAAAATGCAAAATTGCACATCAGCATGTTCAGGTGTCATTCATTTCAATGGCACATAAATATGAAGGGCTATTCAATTTGGCTTGCATGATTGAAGTGTAATTTGACGTGTGTCAATCACGGCAGAATCATCCTTCTTTTTTAGGTGCCTTGAAAAGAATGGCACCTGAAAGCGCTGATATGTGATTTGACAGTGCGTTTTGCAATTGCGGAAGAATCGTGGTGATTCCACCCCGTGATTCAAAAGGCCTATGTAAATGGAGCCTAAGTCCACTAGATATGTAAAAAAATGTTAAGTGCACTTAAATAACAACATTTGTCATAATTACGAATGAGCTGGGTTTGTAGGGAAGACAATAGGAGGGGATGTAAATGTAACATCCATGGTTTGCACTAATCATTAGCATTTATAAGAGATGATATTGTGATTGTAATATCAATGACAGAGGAAGCTGAAGAGGGTATACAGATACTTGTAGACATTTGTGAAAGGGTATTTTCTCACCATGATTAATACAATTATTTATATGCATAATATTTATATTTCCCCTTTCCCTTCTTTTTCTCATGGTCAGCTAACAATTGATGCTCCATCTTTGGAAGCAAAACGCTTTCAGCCTCTGCCAGTGCAGACCTCCTCCCTGTTCAGCAATGTTCTTACAGATGGTTATGATTAGGTAGGTGGGTGTGATGGGTTTTCCTGAATCTACCTTCAATATTCTTTTAGTGATTAATTATTACATCTTTGCACCTACTTTTGGATTGAAGGTTTTTTATCCTTACTTCTATCTATCATCAAATACTCTATATATTATACTTACCTTTTTATACATTTTTATATCACATTACCCCCGCGCTCGTCCCAGGAGACTTCTATGTTTTGCATGCCCTTTCCACCAAGGCTATCACCTGTGTGGCTATCTGTTTGAACCGTGGGTGTCACTGCACCATTGGCATGGGTGGCCCACTAGGCGGAACCTTTTAATGCAATGACAACTGGATAAATATGACACATATGTATCCCAAAATAAACGCATGTAATGCAAAAATAAATACAGTTTCACCTGTCATATTTCCTTTGTATGAATTATCAGCATTGGTGGTTCCAGCATGTTTTGCGCTTGTGCTTCATCAGGAAACCACTTAGGAATCAATGCAAACCATTCTAACCACCCAAATGGATAAACCAGGTGGCTCAGGGGTCCAACCAAAGGGGAACCCCAAATTAATCCATGGATCCTGTGCGCCGAACCCAAAGGAAAGCACAGAGGGGACCACAGGAGGAGATAATCAGGAGGTGTGCAACTTCAGAACAGGGTGGTACAACCAAGATCAAACAGGGTCACTCAAAGGTGTCTATCAAATGCCAAAACCCATGGAACTTTGTTACCATTAGGTGGCTGGCCATGCATGAGAGTCCCCTGGCTCCAACCTATATATTTTTTTCATTTTGGATAGCGTAGAAAATGCTATAACCCTTATCACTTTTATCTCAAAGTCAAAGCTACTTTATTGTCAATTCTTCCACATGTACAATACATACATACAGAGAATCGAAATTACATTACTCTTAGACCCCCGGTGCATACAGATAACACTAACAATACAGCCTAAAAATCTAAAAACACCAAAAAATAAATAAAAATAAGGTTAAATAAAAACAGTGCAATGCACATGGCAAATAAAGTGCAGAACAATGACATTCCTTGATGAATGAGGTAATGAGCAGACCAATGCTGCCAAAGTGACTAGTGCAAGTCATCAAATGCTAGTAGGAGGAGGGGGTAGAAGGACCTAAGGATATGGAATCTAGAGGAGGGAAGGTGCATAGTTCAGTGGTGCCTGTGGCAGAAAAGGGACAAAGGGGCAAATTCAGAGCGAGTTCAGCTTCCTGACAGCCTGATGGATAAAGCTGTCCTTCAGTCTGCTGGTCCTGGCCTGGACTCCGCAGTCTCCTCCCTGATGGCAGCAGACTGAAGAAGCTGTTTAACGGGTGGGTAGAATCACCTGCAATACATAAAGCTTTGCGAGTGAGACGGGTTCCATAAATATCCTGAAGGGAGGGGAGAGAAACACCAATGATCTTCTCAGCTGCTCTCGCTATGCGCTGCAGAGTCTTCCGACAAGACACGTTGCAGGTGCCATACCACACAGTGATGCAGCTAGTCAGAATGCTCTCAATGGTGCCTCTATAGAAGGTGTACATGATGGTGGATGGGGCTCTGGCTCCCCTCAGTTTGCAGAGAAAGTAGAGACGCTGCTGTGATTTCTTGGCCAGTGCTGCAGTGTTGTCGGTCCAGGAGAGGTCCTCTGTAATGTGCACACCCAGAAACTTGGTGCTACTCACTCTCTCCACAATCGCACCATTGATGGTCAGAGAAACATGCTGAGTGTGCACTCTCCTGAAATCTACAACAATCTCCTTCGTCTTCTCCATGTTCAGAGAGAGATTGTTGTCACTGCACCACCCCGCCAAGTGGCTCACCTCACTCCTGTAGTTTGTCTCATCTCTATCACTAATGAGACCTACCACAGTCGTGTCATCCACAAACTTAATGAAGAGGTTGGAGTTGTATAACAGCGTGCAATCGTGGGTCAGCAGAGTGAAAAGGAGGGGGCTCAGCACACATCCTTGAGGGGCCCCAGTATTCAGTATGATGGTGCTGGATGTGTTGCTGCCGACCCATACTGCCTGAGGTCTTCCAATCAGAAAGTCCAACAGCCAGTTGCACAGCGAAGTGTTGAGCCCCAACTCAATCAATTTATGAATGAACTGTTGAGGGATGATTGTGTTAAATGCTGAACTGAAGTCTATAAACAGCATTCTAACGTATGAGTCTTTTTTCTCTAAATGTGTAAGTGCTGAGTGAAGGGTAGTTGAAATAGCATCATCGGTTGACCGATTGGACCGATATGCAAACTGGAATGGGTCCAGGGAGGAGAGGGAGGGCAGACTTGATGTGATGCATGACTAACCACTCAAAGCACTTCATGAGGATGGAAGTAATCATTGAAACAGGATGGAGATGGCTTCTTCGGGACTGGAATGATGGTAGTAGCTTTGAAGCATGTGGTAACAACAGCCTGACTAAGTGAGATGTTAAAAATATCTGTAAAAATATCTGGTCTGATTCCCATAAAGTGAATTTACTTACATACTATTCATGCAATTTGTGTAGTGAAATACAATATGAAGTATGATTAAATATCGTGAAAGTGAAAGGAAATCCTCTCTTAGATAGTTGTCACTTTCACTGTCATTTGTCAGCTGTCCCCATTGGAAGATTTCCCCTGACCTCCTGTTCCAATATTAACCATACATTTTTGGGTTTCCATAATTTCCTATTCTTTTGACAAGTAAAAAGGGAAAATCTCTCTAGTTTGGTCACTGACAGCAATAAAAAAGTGATAGGGATTCTACCATACCACACTATCTAACATTTAAAGAGATGTTTTGGCTTTAGATATAATTGAAAATTCTGTTTGCACATAAAAATCTCTATTTACAAATAGTCAAATAAACCAATTGCACCTCAGGTATTTAATTATATAAATTATCTTCATTTTAAAATATGAGCTTACAATGAACTATTGAACAAGTTTTCAAAAAGCAAAACACAATATTTTTTAGTATAGAAAAAAAATACATTTTGAATAATATCTTTCCTTAGATTTTGAAAGGTGGGGCTTAGTGATTAGAGAAATTCAATATTAAATATAATACAGAATTATAATACAATAATACAACACCCAGATGCAAATGACAAGGAATATCCCAATTTGATAAAAAAAATTAAGAACAAAAAAATGTAAATGGAAAGTTCTTTATCTTACCTGGATGTAATATTGGGATCCTTCAGCTGCTCCTTGTTCTCCTTATCTGTCTGTATTCTTTCTACCAGTCTGAGTTCTGCTTTACCTTTTATATACTTCACCCCCATTCAGTAACATGAGGGACCATTGGATTGGCTAAAATGTTCTATTCAGATCAGAACAATGTAAGGTGTGTTTCCAATTGCTTAAAGGTGAATTTGCCTTTTTATTTGTATTCAAGTTATTGCTGCAGTCAGATGACACGTTCATTAACATTTGAAGGTTTGGAGGGAAGACAATAGCAGGGAATGTAAATGTAAAATCCATGGTTTGCACTTATCATTAGCATTTATAAGAGATGATACTGTGATTGTAATATCAATGACAGAGTAAGCTGTAGAGGGTATACAGATACTTGTAGACAATTGTGACTTTACAGTTTCATGTTATAGTATACACTGGTACTTTCATTCTGTGTTTTTATTTTGCTTAAATCCCCACTTAGGGCTGCTCTTATACTGTTTCTATAATAATCTATATGATGATTTTTAGGTGACGGGCTCTCTTTAATGAGACACCAAGACCCCAATTAATCGAATGCTTTGAAATGTGATGGGGAAAGTGGCACAAAAGTGCGATGTACTTGTTGGGAAAACTAACATGGGGCCCAGAAGTGACATTTTGCTTCCGTAGCTGTCAGGGATACCACATGCAGGCATCCAGCAAGGGTGATCAGATCAGTTGGCTGCACCAAGGAATCAGGACCCAGATGGATAAAGATGTAAATAAGTTTATTAAGCAAAATGACACACTCCAATACCAACACCAGTGACCATAAACAAGTAAACAAAATATAAATGATAACAGTACAAAACCCCAATAGAACCTAACAAACTATATACAAAGGGATGGAGCAAACAATAGCAGGACAGGACAGGGACAGGAGACAAGGAAAGCAGGGAGCCAGGTACAGGAAGCAGGATGCAGGGAACAGGACTCAGGATCAGGATACAGGTTTCAGGATACAGGTTTCAGGATACAGGTTCAGACAGGGACACGGCTAGCAGAGAAAATACTGAAGCCCTGAGCCTCAGTGAAGGGCGGGCTTATATTCCCTCAGCAGTCCTCCTCAGGTGCAGCTTAATTAAAAGAACAGTCCAGCTGCTGGGAGACACCCGCTGGTGGGCCCTGGAACTGCGCCCCTCAGTTCCAGGAACAACAGTGCCACCAGCAGGTGACCCATGTAATGACACAGATCCTGACAGTTCCCCCCCTTTAAGGAGCGGCCTCCGGACGCTCCATTGTGCTTCTACCCCAAAAGTCCAAAAAGGTCTCCCCTCCATGTCTGCGGGTCTTCTAGCACTCTCTAGGCCAAAGTCCTTTAACTTGCCGGAAGGCGTGCCACCAGAGTCCAGCAATTGATCATGCGCCCCACCACCAGGGTCTGGAAGCCGTCTTGGCACCCCACAGGTCAAGTTCCTGAAGAGGCGTAACATTAGGGATACACCTGCCCTCATTGCAACACATGTCCCAACACTGGGACTGAAGGCAAGCTGGACATCAAGCAGGGGAGCGCCAGCGGCATGCAGGATATCCGGCAGTGGCACACCAGGCTGGGCAACAGACAGTGGCACATCAAACAGGGCGGCAGACCGTGGCTCAGCAGGCACTGGATCAGCAAACACTGGGTCAGCAGGCACCGGAACAGCAAGCACTGGGTCAGCGGGCACTGGAACAGCAAGCACTGGGTCAGAAGGCAAAGGATCAGCAGGCACAGGATCAGCAGACACATGATCAGCAGGCACAGGATCAGCAGGCACAGTAGTGGCCACCAGAACAGCGGGCACGGGATCAGCTGGCACCGGATCAGCGGGCTGAGTAAGAGACACCGGATCAGCAGGCACCGGAACAGCAGGCACTGGGTCAGCGGGCACTGGAACAGCAAGCACTGGGTCAGCAGACTGGGTAGTGGTCACCAGAACAGCGGGCACCAGAACAGCGGGCACTGGATCAGCAGGCTCAGTAGGAGGCACCGGATCAGCGGGCACTGGACCAGCAGGCATTAGAACAGCAGGCACTGGATCAGCAGGCTCAGTAGGAGGCACCGGATCAGTGGGCACTGGATCAGCAGGCTCAGTAGAAGGCACCAGATCAGCGGGCAATGTAACAGCAGGCACTGGATCAGCAGGCTCAGTAGGAGGCACCGGATCAGTGGGCACTGGAACAACAGGCATCAGAACAGCGGGCACTGGATCAGCAGGCTCAGTAGAAGGCACCGGATCAAAGGGCACTGGATCAGCAGGCTCAGTAGAAGGCACTGGATCAGAGGGCACCGGAATAGAAGGCACTGGATCAGCGGGCTCAGTAGGAGGCACCAGATCAGCGGGCACTGGAACAGCAGGCATCAGAACAGTGGGCACTGGATCAGCAGGCTCAGTAGGAGGCACCGGATCAGTGGGCACTGGATCAGCGGGCACTGGAACAACAGGCATCAGAACAGCGAGCACTGGATCAGCAGGCTCAGTAGGAGGCACCGGATCAGTGGGCACTGGATCAACAGGCTCATTAAGAGGCACCAGATCAGCGGGCACTGGATCAGCAGGCATCAGAACAGCAGGCACTGGATCAGCAGGCATCAGAACAGCAGGCACTGGATCAGCAGGCTCAGTCGGAGGCACCAGACAAGCGGGCACTGTAACAGCAGGCATCAGAACAGTGGGCACTGGATCAGCAGGCTCAGTAGGAGGCACCGGATCAGTGGGCACTGGAACAACAGGCGTCAGAACAGCGGGCACTGGATCAGCAGGCTCAGTAGAAGGTACCGGATCAGTGGGCACTGGGTCAGCAGGCTCAGTAGGAGGCACTGGATCAGCAGGCACCGGAACAGCAGGCACTGGATCAGCGGGCTCAGTAGGAGGCACCAGATCAGCGGGCACTGGAACAGCAGGCATCAGAACAGTGGGCACTGGATCAGCAGGCTCAGTAGGAGGCACCGGATCAGTGGGCACTGGATCAGCAGGCACTGGAACAACAGGCATCAGAACAGCGGGCACTGGATCAGCAGGCTCAGTAGGAGGCACCGGATCAGTGGGCACTGGATCAACAGGCTCAGTAAGAGGCACCAGATCAGCGGGCACTGGATCAGCAGGCATCAGAACAGCAGGCACTGGATCAGCAGGCTCAATAGGAGGCACCAGATCAGCGGGCACTGGAACAGCAGGCATCAGAACAGTGGGCACTGGATCAGCAGGCTCAGTAGGAGGCACCGGATCAGTGGGCACTGGATCAGCAGGCACTGGAACAACAGGCATCAGAACAGCGGGCACTGGATCAGCATGCTCAGTAGGAGGCACCGGATCAGTGGGCACTGGATCAACAGGCTCAGTAGGAGGCACCAGATCAGCGGGCACTGGATCAGCAGGCTGGGTAACAGGTATAATTGTATGTGTTGGGAAAAATCTCCTTTTCTTTTTAGGTTTAGATACAGAAATCTTGCTAGTGGTTGCAGGGCTATGAATAGATTGTGAAGAAGATGGAAGCGAAATGGCAGTATTGGGAGATGGTGGAAAAGGAGAGACAGTTACAGAGGAGAATTTCTGAGAGGTTGCTAGAGGCAACAGAGTAGTAGAGGAAGTTTTCACAGAGTTAAATGCAGGAAAAGTGCAACTCGTTAAGCCAGGATATGAACAAGCAGTTGAAAGCAAACCATACCTAACTGCAGCTGTGGTTGCTACGGGTAACGGAGAGGATAAACTTTGAGAAAACTGGTGTCCAGAGGCAGAAGTGGATTGGTGTGAGTTAGCTGATGCTAAATTGGAAAGATCTGACCAGGTTTGCAATAAGGCCTGAACAAAACTCAATTTACAACCCCCTTGTCTGATTAGAGAATATACAGCATTCATGCAATCCAACAGGGCCTCTGAAGAATACACTGAATAATGTTCAATAAAATAGGGTTTATCATCTTCCAAGAGCCACACAAGAGATACCACCTGAGAGACACTAAAAGGAGGAGAATAATCATCACCACCCTTAGGGGTATTAGATAAAGCCAACTCTGCACAGAGCTGAATAAGTGGCTGAATCTCTTTGAACAAAACTCTGCCTTTGTCAACAAACGAGTGGGCCAGACGGATGCATTCCAACAACTGCTCGCTAGTGTAAGTTTTCAAAATTTGGCGACAATATTCCCTGTCTTCTGTTACAAGCAAAGAAAAATAAAAGACCTCCTCTGACTGCATCTTGCAACAACCAGAAAATTCCTAATTCCCAGGTGCAACCGATCTGATCGTTAGTGGCTTCAGTATTCTGTCAGGGATACCACATGCAGGCATCCAGCAAGGGTGATCAGATCAGTTGGCTGCACCAAGGAATCAGGACCCAGATGGATAAAGATGTAAATAAGTTTATTAAGCAAAATGACACACTCCAATACCAACACCAGTGACCATAAACAAGTAAACAAAATATAAATGATAACAGTACAAAACCCCAATAGAACCTAACAAACTATATACAAAGGGATGGAGCAAACAATAGCAGGACAGGACAGGGACAGGAGACAAGGAAAGCAGGGAGCCAGGTACAGGAAGCAGGATGCAGGGAACAGGACTCAGGATCAGGATACAGGTTTCAGGATACAGGTTTCAGGATACAGGTTCAGACAGGGACACGGCTAGCAGAGAAAATACTGAAGCCCTGAGCCTCAGTGAAGGGCGGGCTTATATTCCCTCAGCAGTCCTCCTCAGGTGCAGCTTAATTAAAAGAACAGTCCAGCTGCTGGGAGACACCCGCTGGTGGGCCCTGGAACTGCGCCCCTCAGTTCCAGGAACAACAGTGCCACCAGCAGGTGACCCATGTAATGACACAGATCCTGACAGTAGCTCAGTAAGAGAAAGGAGAAGTGAATGAACAGGCGTTTGCCTTCACCTCTCCCCTCTGCTCTGTGCACCTACCATGCCTGACCATTTCTGTGTGACAATGGGTGCAGAAAACCTGCGTTACATTGGGGGGGGGGGGCAGGGAATGTGTTTTATCCTCTGCTGTCACCTCCATCATTGCAGGTGGAGTAGCAGGAAGGGGGCCTCATCTAATGAGTAAATTTACCAGTAGCATGGCTTTATTAAATATATATTTTCCTCTGCTGAGGATTTTTAATAAAAACTATGCTGTTTACATAAAACACAATATATATTTCTGATATGTTCATGTGTATAGTAATTGGGATTTACACGGGCAAAGCTTCTAGTGACACACTGGACACCAAGGACAGAGTGGAGTATTTTACAGTGGAGGAGTAGAGGCTCAACAATATAGGCTCAAATCAGAAAGATAAAAATTAGAAGGATCCTTATATTCAAAAAGTTATTTTCAGCTGCGACCAATGGGAAGTAAAAAATTATAGTCACATTGCTGAAAATAAATATTCTTACCCTTGTGTAAAGCTTTTTGAATTGAACCTAATATATTAGATTTTCTTGAAGGCACTAGGCAGAATACTTTAGTAATTTCCCACAGAAAAACAAAGTCAGATTTGTTTGCAAATTGGTTTTAACTAAACATGTATGCTTGGCTCAATATAACGAAGAGTGCACTTCTGAACAGTTCAGTCATGAATAAGCATTGTATGTATACATTTTATTTTTTATAAATTTCATTATGATTTATTTTTAACACTGAATATTTTATTATTATGATGATATTTAGTTAGTCAGACAGGCTTTAATATTTGGCCTGTCCATTATAAAACTTCCTTAAATAATCCAAACCATTTGTGTTGTTGGGTTATTATTGGCTTAAACCCATTTCCTATTTAAATTATCGAATCATTATCTGTGCATCAGTGTTAATTACCTAATGTGTTGATATAGTATTTAGTAATATGGAAATGTTGGTCACAATTTTATTACTGCTGGACCTAGACTTATTATTTCAGTTTGTATAGTGACCACTAGGTGGTGCTAATTTTGCAAAATTCGGTAGTGATATGTCTCATCTATGCCATTGTTTAATGTCAAATGTATTAACTACTTGCCTTCTGTGCACTTAAACACCCTTCCCATCCAGGCCAATTTTCAGCTTTCAGCGCTGTCACACTTTGACTGACAATTGCGCGGTCATGCTACACTGTACCCATTTGAAATTTTTATCATTTCTTTCACAAACATAGAGCTTTCTTTTGGTGGTATTTAATCATCTCTGGGTTTTTTATTTTTTACAAAAAAAAAGAATAAAGACAAAAAATTTTGAAAAAAAAAAAAAGTTTTTCTTATTTTCTGCGAGTAAATTTTGATAATAAATTTTTCTCCTTCACTGATGTGCGCTGATGAGGCGGCACTGATGGGCACTGATAGGCTGCACTGATGGGCACTGATGAGGTGGCACTTATGGGCACTGATGAGGTGGCACTTATGGGCACTGATGAGGAGGTACTAATATGCCGCACTGATGAGCACTGATAGGCGGCACTGATAGGCGGCACTGAGAGTCGGCACTGATGAGCACTGATAGGCGGCACTGCTGGGCACTGATAGGCGGCACTGCTGGGCACTGATAGGCGGCACTGCTGGGCACTGAGAGGTGGCACTGCTGGGCACTGACAGGTGGCACTGCTGGGCACTGAGAGGCGGCACTGACGGGCGGCACTGATGGGCACTGATAGGCGGCACTGATGGGCACTGGCGGATGGCACTGGACACTGACGGGTGGCACTGATGAGCGGCACTGATGGGCAGCACCATCAGTGCCCACACTCAGTGCCCATAGTGCTGCCAGTCAGTGCTCATCAGTGCCTAGATGAGCAGGCACTGATGGGCACTGTCTAGCAGCACTATGGGCACTGATTGTGGGCATTGATGGGGGGCACTGATGGCGGGCACTGTGGGCACTGATGGGGGGGCACTGTGTGTGTGTTTTTACCTCTTGTAATCAGGGCACTGGTGATCGGTGCCCTGATTACATTCTCCTGTGTCCCCGGTGCTGTGAGGCTCCCCCTCCTTCCTCACACTGCAGGCTCCGTGTGAGGAAGGAGCGCCGGCGATGAGAGATGATCTCATATGTTTACATATGAGATCATCGCTCATTGGACGGCCAGATCACGTGGTGAATGGCCGCTGTGATTGGCCATTCACCACGATCTGTGATCGGCCGTGTCCAAGGGACACGGCCGACACAGATTTTCCCCGCAGCGCGCTCGCGGGAGCGCGCTGGGGGCGTGTCACTGGGAGGCCGTTTAAAAACGGCCTCCCGAAAATTCGAGTCCGCGCTGCAGCCGTATATAGGCTGTAGCGCGGATGGGTAGTGGTTAATATTGATATTTTTATGCAAATGTTTATAGTGGTTTGCTGATGTTGCGACAGTTTTAATACTTGTCTGGCTCAGCATTTACTTTTCAAACTAAATTGGGGCTATAGGTTCCCGTTTCTGGCGAAGGCTGATCATACTGGCTCTTGCTTATTCCCTTTGTTAAGATGGCCGAACTAGTATCATCAACTTCCGGTTGCCAAGCCCAACCTTTCCATAAATAGATGGTGTCAGTACGCTGTCCGCACCTTTGAAAACATCATCTGTAAAGAAACGGCGTAAGGACACGGCGTACTGACGTCACCCTACAGCGTTCAGGAAGTGCGGATGTGCGGAGCCGTCCGGCCGGTAGCTTTTACAAACGATCATTTGTACTCCTGCTTGTGAGTTTGTTATCCCCTTTTTTTAAATTAATATATATGCGGTTTTACACTATGGAGCTTTTCTTTTCTTTATGGTGGTGATACAACTTGGGGGGTCTCTTTAGAGTCATTCCGAGTGAAGCCTGCAAAGATTATATGAGTTCTACAAGTGCCTACATTTCTTGAGCCTGTTAAGATGCCTTTTATTAGGTGGAGGATAAGCACCAGTCTGTTGGTTCTATATGTGATTGCCTGTTTGCTCTATGGTAAGGAGTACCTACAGGTGCCTTTCTCACTGGGCTTTATTTCCTTTCACCTCCGTCTATTTATTTGAATTTTGTTATCTGGTTTACACTATGGAGTTCTCTTTCCTTTTATGGTGGTGACATCCATATGAGCGTCTTTCTGAATTAACCCTGTATGCAGACAGTGATATTCATTTATCCTAAGATTTCTACAAGCATATACATCATCTCAGTCTGGTAAGAGGCGTTTTACACGGTGTAGGATAAGCACCAATCTCTGGGTTGATTTATGTGTTTGCCTTTCGGTTCTCTGGTAAGGAGTACCTATGGGTGTTTGTACCGCACTGGATCTTACCTCTTCCTGATGTGTCTCTGTTATACTTATTTTGTGTTCTGGTAAGCAGCGCAAATATTGGTGGAGGATTTCACTTATTCATTTTTTAATTTGAATATCACTCCTCTTCTTTTAATTTTATTTTTCCACTGGACACATATCACATTGGTGTCATTTAATTAAATTATTATTAAATGTACCCATTGTTGTTGGGTTTTACACTATTGCGTTTTTTTCTCTCTTTTTGATCAATTTATGACCCAATAATTACACAACCATTGCGAGCTTAACCTGATTTCTTACAATCAAGTCGGCAAGGCCTTGGGTTTTGACAACTCGCTCTATGTGTAAATTTTTTTGGTAAGCACATGACCATTGGGAGTCTGGATTGAAAATCACGGATTCTACCTATTATCATTTATTTGTATTGGACTTTATATGGACTTCATTTGATCTATATCAATTTTTAGCGCAACTTAATTTATACATTTCACTGGGGTGTGGTCACACTTGAAGTTGCAGCTTTGTTTTTTGTTCCACTAGCGCGGTTATTATTTCCATTTATGAATAAGCATTGATATAGCGCAAAACACGTGTCATAATGCTGTATTGCAATGCTTTTACTACTGCAATAAAGATTGGATGTTTTTCAGCAGTACAGCCGTCTTGTGCAGTGCAACTCTGCCAAGAAAGAGAGGGAGCACAGTCCATATAGCTCTCTCCTGCTCCCTACAGCTATGTACACTATTTCTGGCAAAGCATAAAGCTGTGCGTGCAGCCTGCCTGTGTCTTACCAACCGATGATGTCATCGGTTGTTAAGGACATGTTGGGTGGCACTACAACTTTCTGTTTTGCCGTCAATAGTAAACATAGCTGTAGGGAGCAGGAGAGAGCTGTACGGACTGTGCTCTTTCTCTCTTTACAGAGTCACACACACAGCCCACATTTGTGCTAGGAGGGGGGGATTGTGGGGGGGAGGAGCTTTGAGAGGATTGTGCTGGGAGAGGGGATTAGGGGGATTGGAGTGGGGATTTGGGACCTTGGAGTTTGTGCTGGGAGGGGAAATGGGGGTGTTGTTCTAGGAGGGAGGATTTGGGGAAGTTTGTGCTAGGAGAAGGAATTAGGGGGGTTGTACTAGGAGGAAAGATTTGTTCTAGGAGGGAGGATTGAAGTGGGGTTTGTGCTGGGAGTGGGGATTTGAGAACAGGGGGGTTTGTGCTGGGAGGGGGGATGGGTGCTAGGAAGGGGAGATTTGGGGAGTTTGTGCTAGGAAGAGGAATTTGGGGGGGGAGAGCGTTGTGCTAGGAGGGGGAATTTGGTGGGGGATTTATACTAGAAGGGGGTTTTTGAGGGGGTTTGTGCTAGGAGGAGGAATTGGGGGGGTTTGCTAGGAGGGGGAATTTAGTGGGGAATTTATGCGAGGAGGGGGATTTTGAGGGTTTTTTTGCGAGGAGGAGGAGAAATTGGGGGCGGGGGTGGTTGTGCGGGATTTGGTAAGGAATTTGTGCTAGAAGGGGGAATTAAGAGGAGTTAAAACCTAAGATCACTGAACTTTGCGTCACAGACTACATTTTAGGGCTTGATCACACTAGGTGCAGTGAGGTATCTTTCATGTTCAGTACAACAATTTGCTACCTTTTGCAGTCGCACGGGGTGCCATTATTTCTTAATGACATCCCTGCGTATCTAGAAAATGCGTGCAAACACGCAAAAAAGCGCATGCTTGGAACGCCTCCTTGTGTGAACGAGCCCTCCGACTGGTATTCCCTGGGATTGTGTACAGGGTGCCATAACTAAAAAAAAAGTTGAAAAACACTGTTTTCATCTAGAGAAGAATTTATAACATGACTCTTGAGTTTTGGTACTGACAGAGGAGACATTTTTTGCAGGTGGTTTGGTGCAAACTCAGTGTCTAGTTCTCTTTCCCATTCCCTAACGAAGTACGGAAACTGTTCCAATTGTGCACAAGTAATAGTTTATACATTTGTGAGAATAGATGCCTCATACTTAATTCTTTAGCAGACACAGATTCAAAAATGGATAAATCATTCACTGGTTGCAGTTTAGGTGTAAATTTTTGAACAAAGTCTGTTAGTTGTCTATATCTCAAAAAGTCCATTGGGAGATGCCCCTATGTAGTGTCTAAGAGTTTCCAAACATACAATTTTACCCTCAGGAGAAAATTTATAACATTTAGTATTTTGAATATTTCGTATTCAAAGAAAATGTCAAATCTGCTCTAGTTTAAAACCAAGGAAACCCACCCACCCAATGGGGCTAAAGATTAAGTCAGATGAACTATGTACCCCTTGCAATATAACTTATCCCAAGTTTTTAAAGTTGCTACTGAGATAAAGGAAACCCAATTTAATAGACCATGGTGCACTAATGGAACCCATGGGGCCTGCCAGATTGCGTCCTGCCATGTTTTTTTCCAGCATGACCCATACTTTATTATTTTCGTAACTCTCTCAATAACTCTGGTGGGTGTGATGTCTTATAGGGAGTGGAGAGCTTTTTCTACAAAGTGATGAAAGATTAGAGAATCACACAAGTCGTATGGTATATTGGATGTTAGACACTGACTGATGCATGAAATAATTTTTACAAAATGTATGAAGATATCACTGATTGATGCAAGAAATATCTTTTATGAACTTTATGAAGATATTGTTGATGCAAGCACTTTAGTTACATCCCCCTAGACTTAAATGGGCTGCCTGCATGCTGCACCCGGCAGCTCCAAAAAAAGCTGGCTGCATAATCAAACAGCTGCTTTATGGTGTACTGGTCCTGTGTGAATGAGGCCTTAGTTTACCATTCAACTTTTTGAAACATAAATTGAAGGACTATTTACCATTTTTATTTTAGGTGCATATTTATCAATGATTTTGCCTGATTTTAACCCAAAGCTGGCAGATAAATTAAAGTCAAGTCACTTTTGATTGCCATGACAATTACATTCTCAGCCATCTTGGAGAGGGCCACATATTATGCAGTGAAAAACTTCAATAAACTTTCAGTATACAATTCCTACATTCAACATATTCACAAAAATCATTAGATTGGTTAGGCAAATGTTTATTTATAATACACAGTAATTACAGTTTATTTTCACAGTGGTTCTGATGAACCCTTTTGTGTTGAATCAGATGTGTCTGCTGTCTAAACCTCTGATCAGATTTGGAACATTTAGTTCCCTTTTTCTTATCTGTGAGGTTTTTTTTTGCTCTATTCTTCTTGAATGTAAAACATTTTCATTTTAAACATTTTGGCACCAGTATAACATAGATATACTGTGGCAAGGTAGCACTGCTCCATCGGATCACAATCTAGGTGCGCGATTCAACCCTTCCTTCATTTCTGTAAAGCAGGGACATGGATCCATGCCTTCCCCTAGTAAAAGCACCTTCCACACTGTGCACAAACACTGGCTAGGCACACAGTTAACCCTTTGATAGCCCATGATGTTTAACCCCATCCCAGCCAGTTTCATTAGTACAGTGACAGTGCATATTTTTAGCACTGATCACTGTATTAGTGTCATTAGTCCCCAAAAAGTGTCAAAAGCGTCCAATGTTTCCACCGCAATATCGCAGTCCCACTATAAGTGGCTAATCACCATCATTACAAGTAAAAAAAAGACTAAAAATATCCCATAGTTTGTAAAAAACTATAACTTTTGCACAAACCAATCAACATATGCTTATTGGAATTTTTTTTACCAAAAATAAGTAGCAGAATACATATTGGCCTATTTTTTTTTTTTATTGGATGTGTAAAATATATTGTTTTTTTAAAAAATTGTCAGTCTTTTTTTTATATAGCACAAAAAATAAAAGCCACAGAGGTTTTCAAATACTACCTAAAGAAATCTCTATTTGTGGGGAAAAAAGATATATTTTGTGAGGGTACAGCGTCGCACGACCACACAGTTGTCAGTTAAAGTAATTTAGTGCCATATCGCATAAAATGACCTGGTCATAAAGGGGGGTAAATGTCCTGGAGGTCAAGTGGTTAAGATCAAGGACACAACCTCTTTCCTGTAAATCTTCTGTTAACAAGAACATTTTTTCTATTTGTACTATGCACTCTCTGAACATCTAAATGACTTCCCTATGTCTTTTCAGGTGTTGAGTCAGATTTGACTTTTGAGAGAAGCACTTTGCACATTTTCAACATCTAAATGGCTTCTCTCCTATGTGAATCCTCATGTGTCGAGTAAGATGATATATGCGTGAGAAGGATTTATTACATTCTGAACATCTGAAAGGCTTCTCTCCTGTGTGAATCATCTGATGTTGCATAAGATGAAATTTATTGCGAAAATATTTTTTGCATTCAGAGCACTGATATGACTTCTCTCCTGTGTGAATCCTCTGATGTCTATAAAGACTGGACATTTCTGAGAAGCACTTGTTACATTCTGAACATCTGAAAGGCTTTTCTCCTGTGTGAATCCTCTAATGTTTCATAAGATCAGCTTTATTGATAAAATATTTATTGCATTCAGAGCATTGATGTGGCTTCTCTCCTGTGTGAATCCTCTGATGTTTATAAAGACTGGACATTTCTGAGAAGCACTTGTTACATTCTGAACATCTGAAAGGCTTCTCTCTTGTGTGAATCCTCTGATGATTTGTGAGTTTTTCTTTTTTGTAAAAAGATCTGTCACATTCAGTACACTGGTACGGCTTCACTCCTGTGTGAATCATCTTGTGTGCAGTCCATGTGCTATGGTGTGAAAAATTTTGATCACATTCAGAACAATGGTATGGCTTCTCTCCTGTGTGAATCCTCAAATGCTGAATAAGATGATCCTTTCGTAAGAAGCTCTTGTCACATTCTGAGCACATAAATGGCTTTTCCCCTGTGTGAATCCTCTGATGGTGAATGAAATGTGATTTTGCTCTAAAAGATCTGTCACACTCAGTGCAAGAAAATTGCTTTTCATCTTCTCTATCCATCATACTTTGCTATAAAGCCCTTTCACAATTTCTTCTCTTTCATCCACCTGAACTGTAAAATAAATGTTTATAGAAATAAATTAAATACTAGCAGAGTAGAAATTTGGTAACATTTGAAAACAGCTAATTAAAAATTTAAAGTAGATTTTGCAATCCACTTTTCTTTAAAAATGGCTAGGTTACAACCCACTGTAATCTGCATGCTGTAACTCATTAATAAATGTATGGAGGCTGCCATAGCTCATAGACTTTTCTCTGCTCAAAGTAGCACAGAGAATGTTGCGATACTTGACTTTGACAGACTCCATTCACACTTGGTGATTTGGAATCAATGAAAGAATTGCGGCGATTCTGCCTGTGATCACAAGTTGTGCAGCAATTGCTGCAAAACACACAACATGCATTTTGATGCCATTCAATCTTAATGGCACCCCAAACGCAGTGTGATTTTGCCATGATTGTAGCTCA
Organism: Pelophylax lessonae; assembly: GCF_965119305.1. NCBI lineage: Eukaryota > Metazoa > Chordata > Amphibia > Anura > Ranidae > Pelophylax > Pelophylax lessonae. Next base: position 610,276,310 of record NC_138771.1, on the reverse strand, counting down.
ACAGAATTGTGTGGCAATCGTGGCAAAATGTATGTTTAAATATTGTGTGAAGCCCATTGCCTAAAATGGTGTGTAAGCATCTTTTGCACCACAAACACTTATAGGGCAGCCTATTCAATTGAATGGTCTACCCTATGCGCAACATGTGGATACGCGTATAAAGTGCGCTAGAGAGATTGCAAGGGGTATATGTGAGTTCCTGCTATGTCACATGTGAATAAAGGCCTTAATTTGCAGTGCCTCTCTTTTCTTTTTTAAGCAACAGCATGGCTGTGGTTAGGCAATATCACTGCTTTTTATCTTTGCCCCTTTGTGAGCTTGCAGAGCACAGGGAAGTTGAGCATGGGAAATGTGGAAAATCTTATAGAAGTAAATAAAAATACAATTATATAATGTAATGATATGTAAAAAAATGTAAGGGTCTTAAATCACAGGTGGAATCACCACAATCTTCCCTACGATTTCAAAACATGCTGTTAAAATGTCAAATCGCACATCAACATATTCAGGTGCTATTCATTTCACTAAAAATGGAGGGCTATTCTGCCGCGATTGTCACTCATCAATCACGTGAACCAAATCACGCAACATGTGTCACCACAAACAAGTTCCTAAAATTCTGAAAGTTCTGGTGCAATTTGGTTTGCGTGATTGCAGTGCAATTTGGCATGCGATAATCGCGGCAGAATCGTCCTGCTTTTATAGGTGCCATTGAAAAGAATGGCACCTGAACGCGCTGATGTGCAATTTGAAATTTTTACAGTGCGTTTTGAAATTGTGGCCGAATCATAGTTATTCCACCACGCCTATGTGAACGGAGCCTAAATCCACTAGATATGTCATTCAAAACGCCTATGTGAACGGAGCCTAAATCCACTAGATATGTCAAAAAATGTTCAGTGCACTTAAATATCAACATCTGTCATAATTACGAATGAGCTGGGTTTGGAGGAAAGACAATAGGAGGGAATGTAAATGTAAAATCCATGGTTTGCACTTACCATTAGCATTTATAAGAGATGATACTGTGATTGTAATATCAATGACAGAGGAAGCTGTAGAGGGTATACAGATACTTGTAGACATTTATTAAGTGCCAAAATTTACAACACAGGTGTATGTATTATATAAAATCACAATTAATACATACAGTTGAATTTACAACTCAGACATTGTTAAAACCAATAACAACTGGATAAACATGATACATTTGTATCCCAAAATAAATGCATGTAATGCGTTATATTAAAGTTTCATCTGTCATATTTCCTTTGTATGAATTATCAGCATTGGTGGTTTCAGCATGTTTTGCGATTGTGCTTCATCAGGAAATCACTTAGGAATGACTGCAAACTGTTCTAACCACCCAAATTGATAAACCAGGTGGCTCAAGGGTCCAACCCAAGGGGAACTCCAAATGAATCCATGAATCCTGTGTGCCCCACCCACAGGGAAGCACAGAGCGGACCACAGGAGGAGATAATCAGGAGGCGTGCAACTTCAGAACAGGGGGGTACAACCAAGATCACACAGGGGCACCCAAAGGTGTCTATCAAATGCCAAAACCCATGGAACTGTGTTACCATTAGGTGGCTGGCCATGCATGAGAGTCCCCTGACTTCAACCTATATATTTTTAAATTTTGGATAGCGTAGAGAATGCTATAACCCTTATCAATTTTATCTGGTCTGAATTCCAGAAGGTATATTTACTTACATACTATTCATTCACTTCCTGTAGTGAAATACAACAAGAAGGAAGATTAAATATCTTAAAAGTGAGAGGAAATCCTCTTTTAGATAGTTGTCACTTTTACTGTCACTGTCAGCTGTCCCCATTGGAAGATTTACACTGACCTCCTGTTCCAATACTAACCATACATTTTTGGATTTCCCATAATTTTCTATCCTTTTCACAGTGGCCTCTAGGACAAGTAAAAAAGGCAAATCTCTCTTGTTTGGTCAATGACAGAAATTAAAAAGTGATAGAGGTTCTACCATACCACACTATCTAACATTAAAAGAGATGTTTTGGCTTTAGATATAATTGAAAATTTACATTTGCACGTAAAAATCTCTATTCACAGATAGTCAAATAAACCAATTGCATCTCAGGTATTGAATTCATTAAATTATCTTCATTATAAAATATGAGCTTACAATGAACTATTGGACAAGTTATCAAAAGGCAATACACGGTGTTTTTTCAGTATAGAAAAAAAATAAATTTTGAATAATATATCTTTCCTTAGGTTTTGAAAGGTAGGACTTAATGATTAGTGAAATGCAATATTAAATATAATGCAATACAGCATTATAATACAATAATACAACACCCAGATGCAAATGACAAGGACTATCCAATTTTAAAAAATATTATAAGAGCAACAAAATGTAAATAAAATGTTCTATATCCTACCTGGTATGATGTAATATATTGCGATCCTTCAGCTGCTCCTTTTCACCTTATCTGCCTGTTTTCTTTCTACCTGTCTGAGTTCTGCTTCACCTTATATTCACTTCACCTCCATTCAGTAACATGAGGGACCATTTGATTGGCTAAAATGATCTATTCAGATTAGAACAATGTAAGGTGTGTTTCCAATTGCTTAAAGGTCAATTTGCATTTTTATTTGTATTCAACTTATTGCTCCAGTCAGATGACACATTCATTAACATATGAAGGTTTGGAGGGAAGACAATAGGAGGGAATGTAAATGTAAAATCCATGGTTTGCACTTATCATTAGCATTTATAAGAGATGATACTGTGATTGTAATATCAGTGACAAAGGAAGCTGTAGAGGGTATACTGATACTTGTAGACATTTGTGACTTTACAGTTTCATGTTATAGTATACTTGTTTTTTTTTTTTTTGCTTAAATCCCCACTTAGGGCTGCTCTTATACTGTTTCTATAATATTCTATATGATTATTTTCAGGGGTCGGGTTCTCTTCAATGAGACACCAAGACCCCTGTTGGCTCATCTGTCCTCCAATGAATCTAATGCAGTGAAATGTGATGGGAAAATTGGCACAAAAGTGGGATCTACTGGCTGGGAAAATGAACATTGGGCCCAGAAGTGTTATTTTGAAGAGAAATGAGTGAACAGGTATTTGCATGCATCTCTCCCCTCTACCCTGCGGCATCTACCATGCCTGTCCTGGGTGCAACAATGGGAGCAGAAAACCTGTATTACATGGTGGGGGGGGGGGGGGCAGGGAATGTGTTTAATCCTCTGCTGTCACCTCCATATGACATACTTATGCATATCAGGTGGAGTGGCAGGATGGGGCCTCAGTAGATTTGCCAGCAGCATGGCTTTATTAAATATATAAATTTCCTCCACTGATGATTTTTATTAAAAGCGATGCTGTTTACATAAAACACAATATATATTTCTGATATGTTCATGTGTATAGTAACTGGGATTTACACAGGCAAAGCTTCTAGTGACACACTGGACACCAAGGACAGAGTGGAGTATTTTACAGTGGAACATTAGAGACTCAACAATATAGGCTCAAATTAGAAAGATAAAAAAATAGAAGGATCCTTATTTCAAAATGTTATTTTCAGCTGCGACCAGTGGGAAGTAAAAATTATAGTCACGTGGCTGAAAATAAATATTCTTACCCTTGTTTAAAGCTTTTTGAATTGAACTTAATATATTGGATTTTCTTGCAGGCACTAGGCAGAATACTTTAATAATTTCCCACAGAAAAAAAAGTCAGATTTGTTTGCAAATTGATTTAACTAAACATGTATGCTTGGCTCAATATAACATCCAAAAATCCGGACGACTGCACTTCAAAACAGTTCAGTCATGAATAAGCATTGATATAGCACGAAACACGTGTCATAATGCTGTATTGCAATGCTTTTACTACTGCAATAACGATTGGATGTTTTTCTGCAGTACAGCTGTCTTGTGCTGTGCAACTCTGCCAAGAGAGAGAGGGAGCACAGTCCATACAGCTCTCTCCTGCTCCCTACAGCTATGTACACTATTTCTGGCAGAGCATAAAGCTGTGCGTGCAGCCTGCCTGTGTCTTACCAACCAATGATGTAATCGGTTGTTAAGGACATGTTGGGTGGCACTACAACTTTCTGTTTTGCTGTCAATAGTAAACATAGCTGTAGGGATCAGGAGAGAGCTGTATGGACTGTGCTCTTTCTCTCTTTACAGAGTCGCACTGCACAGGGGTTAACACACACAGCCCACATTTGTGATAGGAGGGGGGTTTTGGGGGGATTTAAGAAGATTGCGCTGGGAGAGAGGATTAGGGGGATTGGAGTGGGGATTTGGGAACTTGGGGTTTGTGTTGGGAGGGGGGATGGGGGTGTTGTGCTAGGAGGGAGGATTTGGGGAAGTTTGTGCTAGAAGGAGTTTGGGGGGTTGTACTAGGAGGGAAGATTTGTTCTAGGAGGGAGGATTGAAGTGGGGTTTGTGCTGGGATTGGGGAGTTGAGAACAGGGGAGTTTGTGCTGGGAGGACAGATGGGGGATTGGTGCTAGGAAGGGGAGATTTGGGGGGTTTGTGCTAGGAGGAGGAATTTGGGGGGGGGGTGTGCTAGGAGGGGGAATTTGCTGGGGGATTTATGCTAAGAGGGGGGTTTGAGGGGTTTGTTCTAGGAGGAGGAATTGGGGGAGGGGGTGGTTATGCGGGATTTGGTAAGGAATTTGTGCTAGAAGGGGGAATTTAGAGGAGTTAACACCTAAGATCACTGAACTTTGCCTCACGGACTACATTTTAAGGCTTGGTTAAACCAGGTGCAGTGAGGTAGGACATACCAAATTGCATGTTTTCATGTTCAGCACAACAATTTGCTACATTTTGCAGTCGCATGGGGTGCCATTATTTATTTATTTTTTTTCCATTATTTCTTAACCACTTTACCACTAGAGCATTTTGCTGTCTTACGTCTGGGCCACTTTTTGCGATTCTGCGCTGTGCGACTTTAGCTGACAATTGCGCGGTCATGCGATGCCGTACCCAAACGAAATTTACGTCCTTTTTTTCCCACAAACAGAGCTTTCTTTTGGTGGTGTTTGATCACCTGTGCGATTTTTACTTTTTGCGCTATAAACAAAAAAAGAGCGTTTATTTTGAAAAAATAACAATATTTTTAACATTTTTTTTATATGAAATTCCCCCCAAAAAAGATGTAAAAACCATTTTTTTTTAAAATTTTTGGCCAATTTGTTTTCTGCTACCCATGTTTGGAAAAAAAATCACAATAAGCGTATTTTGATTGGTTTGCGCAAAAGTTATTGCGTTTACTAACTAAGGGAAAGATTTCTGTCATTTTTGGTGTTTTTTTTTTTAACGAGTAATGGCGGCGATCTGCGATTTTTTTTGCGGGACTGCAACATTGCGGCGGACAGATCGGACCCTTGACTGACATTTTTGACACTTTTGGGGGTACCAGTGACATTACTGCAGTAATCAGTGCTATAAATATGCACTGTTACTGTAAAAATGACACTGGCAGGGAAGGGGTTAATTTTATTGGAGAGGGAGGGGTTAATGTATGCCTGGTGCTTACTAACGTGTGGGGGGGGAGGTGACTGAGTGAGCCAGGGACAGATCGGATGTTCAGCTATGCTGAACACTCCGATCTGTCACTCCCTGTCACTTAGGAGATCCTTGTAAGGGGGGATGGGTGCGCTGATAGTGTGTTGAAGCTGCTCCCGGTATTCAGTGCTTTTGAATATAGATAAATGTATATGTGGTGTGGGGTGCGCTAAACAACAAATAAATAATGAATATATAACATATATCTATGTGTGAACCAAATCAACAAAAGTAAATATATATAACATATATCAATCCGTGAAGCCAATTAATAATGCAAATCAATTGGTGCATAAACATAAAAGTTCATAAGTGTCCATAAATATTTTGCAGGTGAGTAGAATTGTATTCTATCCGAATAATACGTGTATCCACCACCGAGTGAAATTCATCCTTACCAAACGGAAATAAATAAGGTGCAACTATATTTTCTTGTGCTGAAAAAATATCCAATCTCCTTGTGAACAAACACCACGTGTAAATCACCAAGAATTAGCCTCTTACCAGATGGTAATAGGTATGCACTTGTTCAGTGAAACCACCGCCTTGCTTCCTCTTTAAAATCCTGAAGTGGGATGTAGAACCGCTCTACCTTTCTTTCTCCACTAGATGGCAACGAGTACCAGCAAGAAACACAGCCTCATCCTTCTTTACAAGCTCACAAAACCACCGTGTATTAAAGGAAAAAAGAGGGCTAATAGTGTATTACCCTTGAGATTTATTCAAAAAACAAAAAAACAGTTGATAATGCACTTACAATTAGATGTCTTCTATTCAGCATAAACATAGGCATATACGAATTCCTGCAAAGGCTTGCGGCCGGCTGCAGCACGGACCGCAAGTTGTGTGTGACGTGTGCGCCTCCTAATCTGACCGGTTTCTTCCCATAGGACTTCTACTGAGAAAGGAGTGTTTACACAGGCGGGCGGATCTACAAACTGGATTCCCCGACGATCGGGGCAGAGCAGCGGCGATCGCCACCGCTCCTCCCCTGGCCCGACTCCCGCTGTGAATGAAAACAGCGGGAGCGCGCCTCCGGCGGCGCGCGAGCACCGCCTACAGGAGGAGGAGTCTGGCGACGTAGGTCTACATCGTCAGACCTTCAAGAGCCACTTTGCCGCAGTAGTACTACGGTACTCAGCGGTAAAGTGGTTAATGACATCCCCGCGCATCTAGAAAATGCATGCATGTTCTGCCCATAATAAAAAGCAACACACGCAAACACGCAAAAAAGCGCATGCTTGGAACACCTCCTTGTGTGAACGAGCCCTCCGACTGGTATACCCTGGGATTGTGTACAGTTCTAAAGGGTGCTGTGACTAAAAAAAAGTTGAAAAACACTGTTTTCATCTAGAGAAGAATTTACAACATGACTCTTGAATTTTGGTACTGACAGAGGAGACATTTTTTGCAGGTGGTTTGGTGCAAACTCAATGCCTAGTTCTCTTTCCCATTCCCTAATGAAGTATTAAATCTGTTCCAATTGTGCACAAGTAATAGTTTATACATTTGTGAAAATAGATGCCTCATACTTAATTCTTTAGCAGACACAGATTCAAAAATGGATAAAGCATTCACTGGTTGCAGTTTAGGTGTCAATTTTTGAACAAAGTCTGTTAGTTGTCTATATCTCAAAAATCCATTGTGAGATGCGCCTATGTAGTGTCTAAGAGTTTCCAAACATAGAATTTTACCCTCAGGAGAAAATTTATAACATTTAGTGCCCCCATCTATACCCCGTATTTAAAAAAATGTCAAATCGGCTCCAGGTTCAAACCAAGGAAACCCACCCAATGGGCCAAAGATTAAGTCAGTTGAACTACGTACCCCTTGCAATATAATTTATCCCAAGTTTTAAAAGTTGCTACTGTGATAAAGGAAACCTAATTTAATAGACCATGGTGCACTGATGGAACCCATTGGGCCTGCCAGATTGCATCCCGCCATGTTTTTTTCCAGCATGACCCACACTTTATCATTTTCATAACTCTCTCAATAACTCTGGTGGGTGTGATGTCTTATGGGGAGTGGAGAGCTTTTTCTACACAGTGATGAAAGATTGGCGAATCACACAAGTCGTATGGTATATTGGAAGTTAGACACTGACTGATGCATGAAATAATTTTTACAAAATGTATGAAGATATCACTGATTGATGCAAGAAATAATTTTTAGGAACTTTATGAAGATATTGTTGATGCAAGCACTTTCATTACATCCCCTAAACTTAAATGGGCTGCCTGCATGCTGCACCCGGCAGCTCCAAAAAAAGCTGGCTGCATAATCAAACAGCTGCTTTATGATGTATTGGTCCCGTGTGAATGAGGCCTTAGTTTACAATTCAACTTTTTGAAACATAAATTCAAGGACTATTTACCATTTTTATTTTAGGTGCATATTTATCAATGATTTTGCCTGATTTTAACCCAAAGCTGGCAGATAAATTAAAGTCAAGTCACTTTTGATTGCCATGACAATTACATTCTCAGCCATCTTGGAGAGGGCCACATATTATAAAGTGAAAAACTTCAATAAACTTTCAGTATACACTTCCCACATTCAACATATTCACAAAAATCATTAGATCTGTCAGCCAAATGTTTATTTATAATATACAGTAATTACAGTTTATTTTCACAGTGGTTCTGATGAACCCTTTTGTATTGAATCAAATGTGTCTGCTGTCTAAACCTCTGATCAGATTTGGAACATTTAGTTTCCTTTTCTTATCTGTGAGTTTTTTTTTGCGCTATTCTTCTTGAATGTAAAACATTTTCATTTTTAAACATTTTGGCACCAGTAACATAGATATACTGCAGCAAGGTAGCACTGCTGCATCGGATCACAATCTAGGTATGCAATTCAACCTTCCTTCATTTCTGTAAAGCAGGGACATGGATCCATGCCTTCCCCTAGTAAAAGCACCTTCCACACTGTGCACAAACACTGGCTAGGCACACAGTTAACCCTTTGATAGCCCCTGATGTTTAACCCCATCCCAGCCAGTTTCATTAGTACAGTGACGACAGTGCATATTTTTAGCACTGATCACTGTTTTAGTGTCATTAGTCCCCAAAACGTGTCGAAAGCGTCCAAAGTATCCACCGCAATATCGCAGTCCCACTATAAGTCGCTAATTGCCATCATTACAAGTAAAAAAAAAATATCCCATAGTTTGTAAAAAACTATAACTTTTGCACAAACCAATCAACATATGCTTATTGGAATTTCTTTTACCAAAAATATGTAGCAGAATAAATATTGGCCTATTTTTTTTTTTTTTATTGGATGTGTAAAATATATTGTTTTTTTTTTTAAATTGTCAGTCTTTTTTATTATATAGCACAAACATTAAAAGCCACAGAGGTTTTCAAAAACTACCAAAAGAAATCTAAATTTGTGGGAAAAAGGTATATTTTGTGTAGGTACAGCGTCGCATGAACGCGCAGTTGTCAGTTAAAGTAATTTAGTGCCGCATCCCAAAAAATGACCTGGTCATAAAGGAGGGTAAATGTCCTGGAGGTCAAGTGGTTATGAACAAGGACACAACCTCTTTCCTTTAAATCTTCTGATCACAAGAACATTTTTTCTATTTGTACTATGCACTCTCTGAACATCTAAATGACTTCCCTATGTCTTTTCAGGTGTTGAGTCAGATTTGACTTTTGAGAGAAGCACTTTGCACATTTTCAACATCTAAATGGATTCTCTCCTGTGTGAATCCTCATGTGTCGAGTAAGATGATATATGCGTGAGAAGGACTTATTACATTCTGAACATCTGAAAGGCTTCTCTCCTGTGTGAATCCTCTGATGTCTATAAAGACTGGACATTTCTGAGAAGCACTTGTTACATTCTGAACATCTAAAAGGCTTCTCTCCTGTGTGAATCCTCTGATGTTTCATAAGATCAGCTTTATTGATAAAATTTTTATTGCATTCAGAGCACTGATATGGCTTCTCTCCTGTGTGAATCCTCTGATGTCTATAAAGACTGGACATTTCTGAGAAGCACTTGTTACATTCTGAACATCTGAAAGGCTTCTCCCCTGTGTGAATCCTCTGATGTTTCATAAGATCAGCTTTATTGATAAAATATTTATTGCATTCAGAGCATTGATGTGGCTTTTCTCCTGTGTGAATCCTCTGATGATTTGTGAGATTTGCTTTGTTGTAAAAATATTTCTCACATTCAGTACACTGGTACAGCTTCACTCCTGTGTGAATCATCTTGTGTGTAGTCCATGAACTATGGTGTGAAAATTTTTGATCACATTCAGAACAATGGTATTGCTTCTCTCCTATGTGAATCCTCAAATGCTGAATAAGATGATCCTTTCGTAAGAAGATCTTGTCACATTCCGACACATAAATGGCATTACCCCTGCGTGAGTCCTCTGATGCTCAATAAGACGTTCCTTTCGTGAAAAACTCTTGTCACATTCTGAACACATGAATGGCTTTCCCCCTGTGTGAATCCTCTGATGGTGAATGAAATGTGATTTTGCTCTAAAAGATCTGTCACACTCATTGCAAGAAAATGGCTTTTCACCTGCTCCATCCGTCATACTTTGCTATAAAGCCCTTTCACAATTTCTTCTCTTTCATCCACCTGAAATGTAAAATAAATGTTTATAGAAATAAATTAAATACTAGCAGTGTAGAAATGTAGTAACATTTGAAAACAGCTAATTAAAAATTTTAAAGTAGATTTCGCAATCCACTTTTCTTTAAAAATGGCTAGGTTACAACCCACTGTAATCTGCATGCTGTAGCTCATTAATAAATGTATGGAGGCTGCCATAGCTCATAGACTTTTCTCTGCTCAAGGTAGCACAGAGTATGTTGCGATACTCGACTTTGACAGACTCCATTCACACTTGGCGATTTGGAATCAATGACGACAGAATTACGGTTATTCTGCCTGCGACCACAAGTTGTGCAGCAATTGCTGCAAAACACACAACATGCATTTTGATGCCATTCATTCTTAATGGTACCCCAAACACAGTGTGATTTTGTCATGATTGTAGCTCAACAGACTTGTGTGGCAATCGTGGCAAAGTGTATGTATCAATATTGTGTTAAGCACATAGCCTAAAAAGTTGTGTAAGCATCTTTTGCACCACAAACATTTATACAGGTAGGGCAGCCTATTTAGTTGAATGGTCTACCCCATGCGCAACTTGTGGATACGCGCATAAATTGCGCTAGAGAGATTGCAAGGGGTACATGTGAGTTCCCGCTATGTGACATGTGAATAAAGGCCTTAATTTGCATTGCATCCCTTTACTTTTTCAAGCAACAGCATAGCTGTGCTTTGGCAATATCACTGCTTTTTATCTTTGCCCCTTTGTGAGCTTGCAGAGCACAGGGAAGTTGAGCATGGGAAATGTGGAAAATCTTATAGAAGTAAATAAAAATACACTTATATAATGTAATGATATGTAAAAATGTATAAGTGTCTTGAATCACAGGTGGTATCACCACAATTTTCCCTACGATTTCAAAACATGCTGTTAAAATGTCAAATCGCACATCAACATATTCAGGTGCTATTCATTTCACAAAAAATGCAGGGCTTTTCTGCCGCGATTGTCACGCATCAATCGCGCAAACCAAATCACGCAGCATGTGTCACCACAAACAAGTTCTGGAAATTCTGGAAGTTCTGGTGCAATTTGGTTTGCGTGATTGCAGTGCGATTTGGCATGCGATAATCGCGGCAGAATCATCCTGCTTTTATAGGTGCCATTGAAAAGAATGGCACCTGAATGCGCTGATGTGCAATTTGACAGTGCGTTTTGCAATTGCAGAAAAATCGTGGTGATTCCACCCCTCAATTCAAAACGCCTATGTGAATGGAGCCTAAGTCCACTAGATGTGTAAAAAAATGTTAAGTGCACTTAAATATGAACTTCTGTCATAATGACGAATGAGCTGGGTTTGGAGGGAAGACAATAGGAGGGAATGTAAATGTAAAATCCATGGTTTGCTCTTAACATTAGCATTTATAAGAGATGATACTGTGATTGTAATATCAATGACAATGAAGCTATGAAGGGTATACAGATACTTGTAGACATATGTTAGGTGCCCAAATGTACAACACAGGTGTATGTATTATATAAAATCACAATTAATACATACAGTTGAATTTACAAATCAGACATTGTGAAACCCAATGACAACTGGATAAACATGATACATTTGTATCCCAAAATAAATGCATGTAATGCGTTATATTAAAGTTTTATCTGTCATATTTCCTTTGTATGAATTATCAGCATTGGTGGTTCCAGCATGTTTTGCGATTGTGCTTCATCAGGAAATCACTTAAGAATGACTGCAAACCGTTCTAACCACCCAAATTGATAAACCAGGTGGCTCAAGGGTCCAACTAAAGGGGAACTCCAAATTAATCCATGGATCCTGTAAGCCTCACCCAAAGGAAAGCACAGAGTGGACCATAGGAGGAGATAATCAGGAGGCAGGCAACTTTTGAACAAGGGGGTACAAGCAAGATCAATAAGGGTCACTCAAAGGTGTCTATCAAATGCCAAAACCCATGGAACTTTGTTAGCATTAGGTGGCTGGCCATGCATGAGAGTCCCCTTACTTCAACCTGTATATTTTTTTCATTTTGGATAGCGTATAGAATGCTAGAACCCTTATCATTTTTATCTGGTCTGATTTCCATAAAGTGAATTTACTTACATACTATTCATTCACTTCATGTAGTGAAATACAACAAGAAGGAAGAATAAATATCTTAAAAGTGAGAGGAAATCCTCTTTTAGATAATTGTCAATTTAACTGTCAGCTGTCCCCATTGGAAGATTTCCACTGACCTCCTGTTCCAATACTAACCATACATTTTTGGATTTCCCATAATTTCCTATTCTTTTGACAATGGTCTTTAGGACAAGTAAAAAAGGCAAATCTCTCTTGTTTGGTCAGTGATAGAAATTAAAAAATGATAGGGGTTCTACCATACCCTACTATCTAACATTAAAAGAGATGTTTTGGCTTTAGATATAATTGAAGATTTACATTTGCACGTAAAATTCTCTATTCACAGATAGTCAAATAAACCAATTGCATCTCAGGTATTAAATTCATTAAATTATCTTCATTATAAAATATGAGCTTACAATGAACTATTGGACAAGTTTTCAAAAGGCAATACACAGTATTTTTTAAGTATAGAAAAAAAAAATTTTGAATAATATATCTTTCCTTGGGTTTTGAAAGGTGGGACTTAATGATTAGTGAAATGCAATATTAAATATAATGCAATACAGCATTATAATACAATAATACAACACCCAGATGCAAATGACAAGGACTATCCAATTTTAAAAAATATTATAAGAACAACAAAATGTAAATAAAATGTTCTATATCTTACCTGGTATGATGTATTATTGCGATCCTTCAGCTGCTCCTTTTCACCTTATCTGCCTGTTTTCTTTCAACCTGTCTGAGTTCTGCTTCACCTTATATTCACTTCACCTCCATTCAGTAACATGAGGGACCGTTTGATTGGCTAAAATGATCTATTTAGATGAGAACAATGTAAGGTGTGTTTCCAATTGCTTAAAGGTCAATTTGCATTTTTATTTGTATTCAAGTTATTGCTCCAGTCAGTTGACACGTTAATTACCATTTGAAGGTTTGGAGGGAAGACAATAGGAGGGAATGTAAATGTAAAATCCATGGTTTGCACTTATCATTAGCATTTATAAGAGATGATACTGTGATTGTAATATCAGTGACAAAGGAAGCTGCAGAGGGTATACAGATACCTGTAGACATTTGTGACTTTACCGTTTCATGTTATAGTATACTTGTTTTTTTTTTTTTTTTTTGCTTAAATCCCCACTTAGGGCTCCTATTATACTGTTTCTATAGTACTCTATATGATTATTTTCAGGGGTCGGGTTCTCTTTAATGAGACACCAAGACTGTTGGCTCATCTGTCCTCTAATGAATCTAATGCAGTGAGATGTGCTGGGGAAATAAGCACAAAAGTGGGATCTACTGGCTGGCAAAATGAACATTGGGCCCAGAAGTGTTTTTTTGAAGAGAAGTGAGTGAACAGGTGTTTGCATGCATCTCTCCCCTCTACCCTGCGGCATCTACCATGCCTGTCCTGGGTGCAACAATGGGATCAGAAAACCTGCATTACATGGGGTGGTGGGGGGGGGGGCAGGGAATGTGTTTAATCCTCTGCTGTCACCTCCATATGAAATGCTTATGCATTGCAGGTGGAGTGGCAGGATGGGGCCTCAGTAGATTTGCCAGCAGCACGGCTTTATTAAATATATACATTTCCTCCACTGATGATTTTTATTAAAAACGATGCTGTTTACATAAAACACAATATATATTTCTGATATGTTCATGTGTATAGTATCTGGGATTTACACGGGCAAAGCTTCTAGTGACACACTGGACACCAAGGACAGAGTGGAGTATTTTACAGTGGAACATTAGAGGCTCAACAATATAGGCTCAAATCACAAAGATAAAAAATTAGAAGGATCCTTATTTTCAAAAAGTTATTTTCAGCTGCGACCAGTGGGAAGTAAAAATTATAGTCACATGGCTGAAAATAAATATTCTTACCCTTGTGTAAAGCTTTTTGAATTGAACTTAATATATTTGATTTTCTTGCAGGCTCTAGGCAGAATACTTTAATAATTTCCAACAGAAAAAAGTCAGATTTGTTTGCAAATTGGTTTTAACTAAACATGTATGCTTGGCTTAATTATAACATCCAAAAATCCGGACGGCTGCACTTCTGAACAGTTCAGTCATGAAGCATTGATATAGCTTGAAACACGTGTCATAGTGCTGTACTGCAATGCTTTTACTACTGCAATAATGATTGGATGTTTTTCAGCAGTACAGCCGTCTTGATTTTTTGGATTAATTATATTGTGTACAGTATGACTAACTGGGCTAACACCTGAAACACCTTGAGCATTGTGAAGGATAGTGACGATGGGTCCACTTGGAGTAGCAGTTTGTCTAAACTCATGCTTGCCTGTTTAGTTAAGAACTCAGCAGGAATCTAAAGATAGTTTGGTCTGTTGATGGGTGGATTATACCTGAGCATCCAACTGTGTCTACATATATAGCATGAGAGATAGAAAATAAACTATGATGAATGTTTTCTAATCATAATTTCATTATTAATTGTATTCTGTGAATTAATTCCTACGGTAATTATATTTAGTGGCCCTGTCTTTGTGGCGTGCACAAAAAAAACACCAAAGTCCCCATAGTACCAAAACAAATTTGTATTATTCATGTCAGATGCCCAAACAGGTTCTTCAAACAAAGGAAATGTAAATACAAAAGGACCACTTAAGGATGTCATTCACATTGTGTGCAGGCTCTGGGCTTGGGTGTTGCTCTTTTTCTTTTCTTTCCATTGCTAGAATATGCTTTGTTATGTTGATCTCTGACCATTATCAGATTTTGATCAGTATCACCAGGTACTTTTCCTTTGATTTGTATTCTAATGTAAAATTGGGAAGGGGGGTGCAGGGGAAGCCATCCCTGCCGGGTGAAGACAGTGATTATTGGTAATGGCTATAACAGCCGATGCCTGAACATAGTTTGAATCTTGGGCGGTTCAGCACTCACTGTTCTTTTAATATGGGGATAGAGCCCACATGCCTGGCGTACATTAAAAAAGTGACAGTTAACCCTTCTAGTGCTTAAACTCTATAAAAAACAACCAAGAGCTATTGCTGGACAATTCTCATACATGGTAATAGCTATTGTACGTGGGAGATGTTATGCCTTTCCATGTGATGTTGCATTCATGTGATGCACATTTATCCTACTGCAAGAAGCATGAGTATGACTGTGCAATGCAGGATGAATGTCACTGGGTTAATGGGTTGGGTTAAAATCAGTAAAGAATTCATTGGTTTATTTGAACAGTGAATCTTTGATAAATAGATCTCTTGGCCTTTCTAAATTTGATCTTTTATTTGAGATTTCTGAGAATTGTTATATAGTAAATAAAATGCATAGCTATAATTGCAGAATAAGTTAAAAAGAGGTTTGCCTGGGGAAGAAACTATTGTCCATGTAGTAAAAATGACACGCAGGGGTTGATTCACTAAAGGCAAAATAGGCTGCTCACTATGGAGGACAATTTGCACTTTAGCAAGAAAAATAATTTTACTTGAAAGAAAATTTCTTTTAACTTTTGTAATATAGTGAAAATCTCATTTGCAAAGCATACACAATGCCAGGAAAAAAAAAAACAAAACAAAGAAAACAGTATTTTTGCTTGTCCACCACGGAATAATGGAAGGCAGCAATACATCACCTCATTCACTAGGCTAAGGGAAATTGCCTTTTAAAGTGAACCTTTTTGCATTTAATAAATCAATCCCTCAGGGCTTATGTATGCCATTAAGTAGGAGAAAGGATAGTTCACACAGTCTTTATGTATACCTACAAGTAGGAGAAGCGATGGTTTCTTTTTTTTTTTTAAATCAGAAAAGTTTTATTGAAAAATAAAGTACAGTAAAGATCATAAAACTTTACATACATGTATAGCAAGGCATCAACATTGACATCAGGTGCATCTGTACATATGAAAAAATTCCAGAACAAGGGGAATACAGACTAACACGCTCTGAACTTTTAACACCTTTTCCCAGTAAAACTACAGCCATTTCCAGCGGGCCCCACACCCATCCTCAGAAGAAGGGTGTGTTTGGGCGGCATGATGCATGAAAAAGAGAAACAAGGGGTAACCACTATCCGAGGGGGTATAAAAGCCAACGAGCTCCTGAGTGAGACCGTACATCGCTAAGCTCATTATTCACCTTTCAGGAATTATCACTGCAAGAGCCTCTGCATGACCAGCTCCCTGGGGGACATCCCAAGGGTATCGAGCCAGCAGGACTATAACTTTTTTAAATTTTTGGGGCCTACCATTATGTTGGTAAACGTACTTCTCTAGGATAAGCGTATCACCCATATTAGCCACCCACCGTTTAATAGAAGGTGAGGTCTCCGAATTCCAGCACAGAAGTACCACCTTCCGGGCCTGAAATATGGCCCTCTCGTCGCCTCCTCCAGAATAACCTCTTCAAGGATCCCTAGAAGGCAGTGAGCCGGCTGTACAGGTACTGAAACCTGGAAAATTCTAGTAAGGGTACTCAAAACTCCACACCAGTAACGGTGTAGTTACTAATTCGATGTGCTAGCATACGATCAAAATTTTTATGCTTGCACGACCGGATAATCTCGGGCGTACTGTCGTGATCGCCTCTCGTAAGCTGTGTACTAACGATCAGATTATCGTCCGATCTTTTCACAAGCGTTTTTTTCGCCCGATTTTTGGATCGTGTGTAGGGGCCATTACTGGGCTAGCACCTGAATACTTGAGGATTGTGGAGGAGAGTGACGATGGGTCCACTTGGAGTAGCAGTTTGTCTAAACTCATGCTTGGCTGTTTAGTTAAGAACTCAGCAGGAATCTAAAGATAGTTTGGCCTGTTGATGGGTGGATTATACCTGAGCATCCAACTTTGTCTACATTTCACATACATGGTAATAGCTATTGTACGTGGGAGATTTTATGCCTTTCCATGTGGTGTTGCATTCATGTGATGTACATTTATCCTACTGCAAGTAGCATGATTATGACTGTGCAATGCAGGATGAATGACACTGGGTTAATGGGTTGGGTTAAAATCAGTAAAGAATTCATTGGTTTATTTGAACAGTGAATCCTTGATAAATAGATCTCTTGGCATTTCTAAACTTGATCTTTTATTTGAGATTCCTGAGAATTGTTATATGGTTGAAACAAGATTTCAGGTTTTATAGTTTCTAGTAAATAAAATCAATAGCTATAATTGCAGAATAAGTAAAAATAAGGTTTGCCTGGGGCAGAAACTATTGCCCATGTAGTAAAAATGACACACAGGGATTGATTCTCTAAAGGCAAAATAGGCTGCTCACTCTGGAGGATAATTTTGCACTTTAGCAAGAAAAATTATTTTGAACTTCCCCCACCTATGTCAACCTGTACCTGGGGGAGTGGGAGCGTGCTATCTTTTCAGACGAGGACTTGTCTATGTACACTTGCCATATACTTATCTGGCAAAGGTACATAGACGACATGTTCCTCGTCTGGAATGATTCCCCTGATCTCCTCCAAGCTTTTCTCAAACGTTTGAATAACAAAACCTTAAATCTGTTTTTTACTATGGTTTTTGACTTATGGCAAATTCATTTTCTAGATCTGACTATCCTCAAAGATGAGGAGGGTCAACTATTGAGCAGACTATACAGGAAGGAGACTGCCAGAAATAATATTCTTAATGCCGACAGCTTCCATCCAGAGTCGCTCAAAAGGTCAATCCCGTATAGCCAGTTCCTCAGAGCTCGACGTAACTGCTCAACTTTTGAGGATTTTCAAACAGAGGCTGACAACCTCACGAAAAGATTCTTAGCCAGAGGATATACTAAATCATGTCTTAGAAAATCCTTCAACAAAGTAAAAAATCTAGAAAGAAGAGACTTGATTTTTAGATCTCATAAACGGCAGGAAGATGATAATGTCAGGATGATCACCCGGTACTCCCATGAACATGTAGGGATACATAAAATCCTAACTAAACATTGGGAGATTCTAGCAGGTGACCAAACTTTATCCAAATTTATTTAAAAAAAGCCATCTGTTGTTTTCAAAAGAGCAGGCTCCATCAGAGAAATGTTGGTTCAAAGTGAGTTTAAGGGGGATTCTAGACATGACGCATGTAAGATCTGGGGCACATATCCATGTGGAACGTGCTCCTTATGTCCATATGTCCAGAAAAAACTGTCTTTTATTCTTCCTAATGGCAATTATACAGTTATATATATATATATATATATATAACTGTTGTAGTTATTGTTTCTGCTTCTTTATGAGACTTTTGTGACACAGTATTTATGAGTATGTTGGTATTTGATTTCCTGGCATGACGTATCCTGGACATAGGGTTTGGTTGGTTCATTCCAGGAAAATAATATTTACCCACATAATGTCTCTAACAATATGATTGGTTTCGTTTATGTTTTTGTTTCATGGCTCAGATATTGTGAGGAATCCTCCATGGACATGTGTATGTGACATATAAAACACCATTTAGATTTGTTTCACTTCATCCTTTCATCAACCTATGGTATAATCGAGACATGGTATGTATTGCATATTTAATGGTTTGTGGATATGCTTGCAAACCGTGTGTGCAGAAACTAATTTATACCCGCGCTTATTGTCAGGGTCCGGACTGGTAGCAGGAGCGGTGCAGGGAGTGGATCCGCTGTGTCAGTGAGGGATTGGCGTGGACCGTACCGGAGGATCGGTTCTAAGTAGTTACTGGTTTTCACCAGAGCCCGCTGCAAGGCGGGATGGGCTTGCTGCGGCGGTAACTACCAGGTCGTGTCCTCTGGTAGCGGCTCAACCTCACCGACTGCTGATATAGGCGTAGTACAAAAGGGACAGGCAGAGGCATAGTCAGACGTAGCAAAGGTCAGGGCAGGCAGCACAGGTTTAGAGGCGATAGTCGTTAGCAAAGGGTTTGGCAACAGGCAAAGGATTACACAAATAACGCTTTCACTAAGGCAACAAGGCAACAAAGATCCGGCAATGGCTGGAAGGGGCAGGTCACTTATATATGAAACAGGAAACAGGTCACAGGAAACAGGTCACAGGAAACAGGAAACAGGTCACAGGTCACAGGAAACAGGAAACAGGAAACAGGTCACAGGAAACAGGAAGGGAGGTTTGGACCAGGCACCAATTACTGGTGCACAGGCCCCTTAAATTTCAAACGACCTGCGCGCGCGCGCCCTATGGTGCAGGGGCACGCGCTCCGGGAACCATGTGAGTGGGGAGCGGAGGAGGGAGCCGGAGCGGGCACAGGTGAGTGGATCTGGAACGAACGCTGCGAGCGCTCCGGTCCAGAAGCAGGGACCGGAGCGCTCAGCGTTACACTTATGGATTAAAATAAATGAAAACCACCAAATAAATAAACAGAGGTGTATAAAATTCTGTGCAAAAAGAGTGTATAAATATAGATATAAAAGAGCAGCTGCTGCAACACTAAGAAAAGCTTAGGAATATATACAACACAAATTTAAGCAGCGCTAGCCCTCTATAGTAATATAATTAAATTAAATAAATATCACTGTGTTGATCCTGGAAAAAATAAATACCTGGGTGACACTCTAATTTTATGTGAGTGTTTAAAATCACTATTATATGTGTAAAACAATTAAACAACAACTGTATATCAAATATACTAAATAGTAATATTAAGGTGCTGAAGATGAATATAAATATAAAGTGCTAAGAGATCGTGCCAAAGTCCATACAAAATGTGAATAATAATAGTCCTTAGGTGATCAAATAAAGGTGCTCCAGTGCCGGTTAAAACAATACAGTGCTCCAAGGTGAAAAAATGCCCCTCTTGGTTCGCTACTCACCACAACGCCAATATTAAAGAGCCTCAACTGTATTGCACATAAGCCTTGACACCAGGATAATCTCCTCCGTACGCCTTTCAATATAAATAAGGGTCCGCTTGCGCATCCACCATTAAAATAGAAAACAAAGGGCGTACATAGTGAAGTATGTAGATGAGGGTTTATTATTGCTCCATAGCCAAATACATACTTACATACTTACTTACATCAAGTAAGAGAAAATAGGCATATACAGCGTAATGCCTCGTGGTTACGCCGCTCGGCCCCGTGTGTGCAGAAGCCAATTTGTTTTTTACATATTGCTCCCAATGTTCAATCTGGGTGAACCGGTTTTTCACCTTTATATTCCTGCACCTTATTCAGTCACTTCGGGTAATATGGATGATGGCTTTGTCCCGGTCCGGCACAGCTAAGCCCACCCCTGTATACATATATATGTGGTGGGCCCCTGGCAATGATCCGATGTAGGGGTAAAGCCTTTGCCTCTGCCCACCTCGGAATTGCCCCCTCTGTGTCGGTGGTATTTAGTTTCCCGTTTGTCTCCCCACATGATGATACTAGGTAGCCTCTAGCGTCATTTCCGGAGCAACGGTTGTTTACTTCCGGTCCGTCTCACTCTGGATGACGACTTCCGGGTCAGCGTCCTAGAGAGGGGGAGGCACCCAGCGCGGTTTTCCGCCGCGCATGGGCGATATAGGGAGACGCCAAGGACCACGATCGCCGCCATTCTCCTCAACCTCTCTCAGCGAGAGGAAGCAAACTACCTCATCTAAGTTGGAAGAAAAAAATTTTTTTGGAGAACAACTTTGGGAATCTGATCCTTGCTGGTTTTGTGCTTTTAGGCATGAGCTATCTCCTTTTGGAAAAAGAAGAATTACTTTTTATTTCCATTATTTTTTCTGGAACAATACCAGCAGTACCATCTCCTCCATTGAACGGAGTGATTTATGATATTGGATCCTTGTGAGTATTAGAATTTTCTATACTACACATATTTATCCGGTTATCTGTTTAACCTATATATTCAATGTAACTTGAAAACTCGCGGTCTCTGGGGGAACATTTGTCTGTCTCCTCTGGAGCCGCGAGAATTCCCCCCCCCTTTTTTCTGGACATACATACCAATGGTTCACATTTTTTGTTTTTTTAAGGTACCGTAGTTTTTGGGGTAACCCAAGTTCATTTACCCCGTGGCCCTACTGGGACAAAAGCCTTCATACTTTTTGGGTCAATGATCTTTATCTCTCCCCCCATATGTTTCGTAA
Source organism: Pelophylax lessonae (assembly GCF_965119305.1). NCBI lineage: Eukaryota > Metazoa > Chordata > Amphibia > Anura > Ranidae > Pelophylax > Pelophylax lessonae. The sequence continues at coordinate 610,254,952 of NC_138771.1, read as the reverse complement.
CATGACTGAAGGGTTTGCAAGTAATTTTTGGCGAAGATGTGGATGGATTTTATGATCTATATGAGTGAATCAACACAAATGATGACACATGAAATGGTGGGTATTTATGGCACTACAAACCTGTTCTATATGGAGGATTCACATATGAAGCCATTTGTATGTAAATGAATGATGTATTTCCATTTTCTCTTTCCCCTTTTTCTTTCTTCTTTCTTTACAGAAATGGGACAACAATACTTCCCTGAAGAAGAATTGAACTACAAGTTCTTTTGAGTTATTCAAAACTCATTGGATTCCCTCCTCCTTAGGGGTTTTTCCCCTTATTGAGGTGTATTGTGTCCCCTTCTTTTCTTGTTTTCACCCTACAATTTTTTGTTATGGTTCTATCAATTTTATGACTATATTTGTTCCAATCGGGGATCTTTAGTACGACCCACATAGTTGATATGTTCATGTGACTTATAAAAAATCCTTTTTTAAACATTTTTCTAATAAATATTTTAATTTTATATATTTGCTTTTGTTTTCAATAGATTGCCTTAAAAATCCCAATTAAGAGGAGAAAAAACGTTTATTCTTAAATTGCTTATGGGATGATGGCAACCATCTGTCACCCACAATCTGAGACAACAATTGTAATGTTACTTTGGGTGGATAATACACCCCCTCCTCGCTTCTGTCTCAGATGGTGAGGTAACGAGCCCTGTTTTTGCATTTTTGCATTTTTTGTTACTATATTCTTACAGAAAAAATGTTAATAATTCTTCCACAATATATTGGTATACCCTGGTGGTGAACCAACGAGGGAGAATTTCTTGAATCTTAGGAAGATCATCTCCTCCTCACCCCATCGAGGCCTGGATGAGTGCTCTTCCGATTTAGAAAAAACTATTTTGAGAGAGAGGTGGGGGGGGGGGGGGGTTTCCTCTTCTGTAAACATTTTTCTAATAATACTTCAATTTTATATATTTGCTTTTGTTTTCAATTGATTGCCTTAAAAATCCCAATTAAGAGGAGAAAAAGCAATGTTTATTCTTAAAGGGAAAATTCCCTTTTAAAGTGAACAACCTTTTTGCCTTTAGTAAATCAATCCCTCAGGGCTTATGTATGCCATCAAGTAGGAGAAAGGATAGTTCACACAGTGTTTATGTATACCTACAAGTATGAGAAGTGATGGTTTCTTAGTGTGTGACAATGCATGTAAAAGAGTTAGGAGGAAGTGTGATGGTCTGGGGTTATTTTGCTGAATCCAGAGGCGGGGACTGGCACTCTGAAAATTAGGCCTAAAACAGCATTGTACAGTCCCTATGCAATACCCTCTGATCTATACCTAATAGTTAAAAGGTTAATCCTACGGCAAGACAGTGACCCAAAACAAACCACCAAGCTTTTTCAGAACTACTTGAGAAGAAAAGGAGATGATAGTAGCCTTCAAATCATGAAATGACCAGTACTGTCTCCAGACTTACACCACATCAAGCTGCATTGAGATGAACTGAGTAGTGAGAACAAAGCAATCTACAAGTGCAATGCAGTGGTGGAAACATCTGCAGCCATATGGGGCAGAACTCTCTAAAAGAATATTTGGTTTCTATTGTACAAAGAATGCCAGGAGTGTGTTCATTTTCAATATCTGCAAACAGGGTACACCAGTTTGATGAGTCAAACATTTAGAATATGTTAAAGGGATTCCGTGATTTCATTTTTCACAGTAAATGTTGCACATACAGTATGTATTGCATTCATTTTTATTATCACAAGTAAACTTTTCCTTTTATTTTAAAATAAATCACTGGGGGACCTTCTAAGGGGTCTATGTTCTGTAGTAGAAACCACGGTTCAAGTAATTGATTTCAGTGGGGTTCAGGTTCAGCATCAAAATACTGCTTGAATTAAACCAAGGACCATGGACAGTTTGGCTCTTCCCTACCTGTTACATTAGGATGAATGTCTGTGTTTGTCCAGTTGCTGCACCTCCCTAGACTTACATGGGCTGCCTGCAAGCTGCACCTGGCAGCTCCAAAAACAGCTGGCTGCATAATCAAATAGCTTATTCACGGTGTACAGGTCATGTGTGAATGGGGCCTTAGTTTGAAATTCAACTTTTTTGAAACAGAAATTCAAGAACTATGGACCATTTTTGTTTTAGGTGCATATTTATCAATGTTTTTGTCTGATATAAACCCAAAGCTGGCAGATACATTTAGGTCAAATCACTTTTGATTGCCATAACAATTACATTCTTAGCCATCTTGGAGAGGAACGCATACATTGCAGTGACAAACTTCAATAGGCTTTCAGTATACACTTCCCACATTCAACATAGTCACATAAATCATTAGATCGATTAGCCAAATGTTTATTTATAATATACAGTAATTACAGTTCTTTTTCACAGAAGCTCTGATGAACCCTTTTGTATTGAATCAGATGTGTCTGCTGTCTAAAGCTCTGATCAGATTTGGAACATTTGGTTTCCTTTTCTTATGTGTGAGTTTTCCTGCACTATTCTACTTAATTGTAAAATCTTTTCATTTTTAAACAACTTGGCACCAGTATAGCATAGATATACTGTGGCAAGGTGGCATTGCTGCGCCGGAACATGTACTAGGTACGTGATCCAACACTTCTGTGTTTGGGGCGGAAATTGATCTGCAGGTACCGTGGACTTGATGTCCGCTGGGACCCACTAATCATTAGGCAGAGAGTCAGAGCGGTGATGTGCCTATGTAAACAAGGCACATTGCTGTTCTGTCAGTAAAGAAGGCATTGATCCTGTGTTCCCATAAAGCAGGAACATGGATCCATGCCTTCCCCTAGTAAAAGCACCCCCCACACTGGCTAGGCACACAATTAACCCTTTTATCGCCCCTGATGTTTAACCCCATCCCAGTCATTAGTACAGTGAGAGTGCATATTTTTAGCACTGATTACTGTATTTGTGTAATTGGTCCCCATAAAGTGCAAAAGTGTCCCAACTGTCCACCGCAATATCGCAGTCCAGCTATAAGCCGCTGATCATCATTAGTTAAAAAAATAATATATGTGCTCCCAGCCACACTCAGCAGTGGGGACTCCGATGCACGGGGCCAGCGGCCGCGAATGCCGCCGGCCACCCGCGATCGCTCCCCGCTGAGAGAGAAGAACGGACAGCTGTTGTAAACATAGCTGACCATTCTTCTCTCTGGAATAATCACAGAGTGCCTGTGATCCTTCTATTTAGGATCACAGGTCTCTATGATCATTTCAAAATCCCAACCCCCCACAGTGAGTAAACACGCCCCTAGGCTTACATTTAACCCCTTGATCACCCACTAGGTTAACCCTTTCCCTACCAATGTCATTATTACAGTAACAGTGCATTTTTTAGCACTGATTACTGTAATAATGTCACTGGTCCCCCCAAAAGTGTAAAAAATGTCAGTTAGGGGTCTGATCTGTCTGCCGAAATGTCGCAGTACCACTAAATATCACAGATCATCGCCATTACTAGTAAAAAAAATAAATAAATAAAAATTACATAAATCTTGTAGACGCGATAACTTTTGCGAAAACCAATTCAAATACGCTTATTGCGAATTTATTAACCAAAAATATGTAGCAGAATTCAAATTGGCCTAAAATGTTGAAAAAATAGATTTTTAAATTTTATTTTTGGGAATGTTATATAGCAGAATGTGAAAAATATTGTTTTTTATTCAGAATTATCGCAGTTTTTTTTGCTTATATCACAAAAAAAATTGCAGAGGTGATCAAATACCACCAGAAAAAATCTCTATTTGTGGGAAAAAAGGACATCAATTTTATTGGGCACAACCACGCAATTTTCCGTTAAAGTAATGCAGTGCCGAATCACAAACAATGGCCTGGTCATTAAGGGTGCAAATCTTTCCGGTCCACAACTGGTTAAAGTAACACAGCGCCGTATCACAAGAAATGGCCTGGTCATGAAAGGGGGTAAATCTTCTGGACGTCAAGTGGTTAAGAACAAGGACACAGCCTCTTTCCTTAAGTTTTCTGATCACAAGAACATTTTTTCTATTTGTACTATGCACTCTCTGAACATCTAAATGACTTCCCTATGTATTTTCAGGTGTTGAGTCAAATTTGACTTTAGAGAGAAGCACTTTGCACATTTTGAACATCTAATTTGCTTCTATACTGTGTGGACCTTATGGTGTTCACTCAGTTTTGATTGATTTCTAAAACATTTATTACATTCACGACATTGATATGGCTTCTCTTCTGTGTGTATCCTCATGTGTCGAGTAAGATTAGCTATGAATGAGAAGGATCTATTACATTCTGAACATCTGAAAGGCTTCTCTCCTGTGTGAATCCTCTGATGTTTCATAAGATCAGCTTTATTGCTAAAATTTTTATTGCATTCAGAGCATTGATTTGGCTTCTCTCCAGTGTGAATCCTATGATGTTTCATAAAATTGGCTTGATTGCGAAAATATTTATTGCATTCAGAGCACTGATATGGCTTCTCTCCTGTGTGAATCCTCTGATGTCTATAAAGACTGGATTTTTCTGAGAAGCACTTGTTACATTCTGAACATGTAAAAGGCTTCTCTTCTGTATGACTCCTCTGATGACTTGTGAGATTTGCTTTTTGGTAAAAAGATCTGTCACATTCAGTACACTGGTACGGCTTCACTGCTGTGTGAATCATCTTGTGTTTAGTCAATGAACTAGAGTATGAAAACTTTTGATCACATTTAGAACAATGGTATGGCTTCTCTCCCGTGTGAATCCTCAGATGCTGAATAAGATGATCCTTGCGTAAGAAGCTCTTGTCACATTCTGAACACATAAATGGCTTTTCCCCTGTGTGAATCTTCAGATGCAGAATAAGATGTTCCTTTCGTGAAAAACTCTTGTCACATTCTGAACACATAAATGGCCTTTCCCCTGTGTGAATCCTCTGATGATAAATTAAATTAGATTTTGCTCTAAAAGATCTGTCACACTCAGAGCAAGGAAATTGCTTTTCACCTGCTCCATCCTTCATACTTTGCTGTGAAGCCATTTCACAATATCTTCACTTTCATCCACCTGAAATGTAAAATAAATGTTTTTAGAAATAAATTAAATACTAGCAGAGAAGAAATGTAGTAATGTTTGAAAACAGGCATTCGTTGAGAACTGTGCAATTTCAGAAATATAGTTTGTTACAAGTGGAGACTTAGTAGCTAATTAAATATTGAAAATGGATTTGCTATCCACTTTTCTTTAAAAATGACTAGGTTACAACGTGTTGTAATCTGCATGCTGTAGCTCATTATTAAAATGCAGGCTGCAGTTTGGAGGCTGCTGCAAGTCATAGACTTTTCTCTGCTTAAAGTAGCACAGAGAATGTTGCGATAATTGACAAATTGTGCAGCAATTGCTGCAAAACACAAAACATTCATTCTTAATGGCATCCCAAACGCAGTGTGATTTTGCCATGATTGTCGCTCAACAGAATTGAGTGGCAATGGTAGCAAAGTGCATGTTTAAATATTGTGTGAAGCTCATTACCTAAAAAGGTGTGTAAGCATCTTTTCCATGACAAATGCACATAGGGCAGCCTAGTCAGTTGAATGGGCTACCCTATGCATAACACATGGATACGCTATAAATTGTGCTAGAGAGATTGCAAGGAGTACATGTGAGTTCCCCCTATGTGACATGTAAATAAAGGCCCAAATTTCCAGTGCCTCTCTTTTTTTTTAAGCAACAGCATGGCTGTGGTTTGGCAATATCACTGCTTTTTATTTTTCCCCTTTGGGAGCTTGTAGATCATGGGAAATGTGAAAAATCGAATAGAAGTAAATAAAAATACACTTATATAATGTAAATATATGTAAAAAATTTTAAGGCTCCGTTCACATATAGGCATCTTGAATCATGGATGGAATCACCACAATTTTGCCTACGATCTCAAAGCATGCTGTTAAAATGTAACATTGCACATCAGCATGTTCAGGTGCCATTAATTTCAATGGCACCTAAATATGAAGGGATATTCTGCCTTGATTGTCATGCTGCAATCACGCAAACCAAATCACGCAGCATTTGTCACCACAAATAAGTTCTGGAAATTCTGGAAGGTCTGGCTCAATTTGTTTTGTGTGATTGCAGTGTGATTTGGCGTGTACGACAATCACGGCAGAATCATCCTTTTTTTTTTTTTAGGTGCCTTGAAAAGAATGGCACCTGAACGCGCTGATGTGCGATTTGACAGTGCGTTTTGCAATTGCAGAAAAATCATGGTGATTCCACCCCGCGATTCAAAACGCCTATGTGAATGGAGCCTAAGTCCACAAGATATGTAAAAAAATGTTAAGTGCACTTAAATATCAACATCTGTCATAATTACGAATGAGCTGGGTTTGGAAGGAAGACAATTTATGGTTTGCACTTATCATTAGAATTTATAAGAGATGATACTGTGATTGTAATATAAATGACAGAGGAAGCTGCAGAGGGTATACAGATACTTGTAGACATATATTAGGTGCCAAAGTTTACAACACAGGTGTATGTATTATATAAAATCACAATAAATACATACAGTTGAATTTAAACTCAGACATTGTTAAAACCAATGACAACTGGATAAATATGACACATATGTATCCCAAAATAAATGCATGTAATGCGTTAAAAAATAAAGATTCATCTGTCATATGTATGAATTATCAGCATTGGTGGTTCCAGCATGTTTTGCATTTGTGCTTAATCATGAAACCACATAGGAATCACTGCAAACTATTCTAACCACCCAAATGGATAAATCAGGTGGCTCAAGGGTCCAACCCAAGGGGAAACCTAAATTAATCCATGGATCCTGTGTGCCCCACCCAAAGGGAATCACAGAGTGGACCACAGGAGGAGATAATCAGGAGGCGTGCAACTTCAGAACAGGGGGGTACAGCCAAGATCACACAGGGTCACTCAAAGGTATTCACATGTAGGCGTTTTGGGGCATTTTTGGGGAGTTTTTCTGCTCTAGGATCAGCTCTCAAAACGCCCAACAAGACAAATCCTATTCATTTCAATGGCCCCTGTTCACATCTGAGCGTTTTGACGCTGTGAGAAAAACGCCCAACGCTCAAAAAAGTACATGAGCTTCTTTTTGGGCAGATTACAGGCGTTTTCCATTGGTCTCTATTCAATCTAAAAACGCCTGCACAAAAAACGCCTGTAAAAACGCCTGTAAATCGCGGTAAAATCGCTGTAAAAACGCGCGAAAACGCTATGCTCAGGTGTGAATGTAGCCTTAGAGAAATGCAATATTAAATATAATGTAACACAGCATTATAATACAATAATACAACACCCAGATGCAAATGACAAGGACTATCCCAATTTGATAAAAAAATTATAAGAACAAAAAAGGTAAATGGAAAGTTCTTTATCTTACCTGGTATGATGTAATATTGGGATCCTCAGCTGCTCCTTGTTCTCCTTATCTGTCTGTATTCTTTCTACCTGTCTGAGTTCTGCTTTACCTTTTATTCACTTCAACCCCATTCAGTAAAACAAGGGACTATTGGATTGGATAAAATGATCTATTCAGATCACAACAATGTAAGGTGTGTTTCCAATTGCCTAAAGGTCAATTTGCCTTTTTATTTGTATTTAACTTATTGTTCCAGTCAGATGACACTTTCATTAACATTTGAAGGTTTGGAGGGAAGACAATAGCAGGGAATATAAATGTAAAATCCATGGTTTGCACTTATCATTAGCATTTATAAGAGATGATACTGTGATTGTAATATCAATGACAGAGGAAGCTATAGAGGGTATACAAATACGAGTATACATTTGTGACTTTGTACAGTTTCATGTTATAGTATACTTGGTACTTTCATTCCGTGTTTTTATTTTGCTAAAATGCCCACTTAGGGCTGCTATTACAGTATACTGTTTCTATAATACTCTATATGATGATTTTTAGGTGGAGGGTTCTCTTTAATGAGACACCAAGACCCCTGTTGTCTCATCTGTCCTCCGATTAATCTAATGCATTGAAATGTGCTGGGGAAAGTGGCACAAAAGTGCGATATACTTGTTGGGAAAATCAACATGGGGCCCAGAAGTGACATTTTGCTTCCAGCTCAGTAAGAGGAAGGAGAAGTGAATGAATGTGTGACAATGGGTGCAGAAAACCTGCGTTACATGGGGGGGGGGGCAGGGATTGTGTTTAATCCTCTGCTGTCACCTCCATCATTGCAGGTGGAGTAGCAGGAAGGGGCCTCATTTAATGAGTAAATTTACCAGCAGCTTGGCTTTATTAAATATATATTTTCCTCTGCTGAGGATTTTTAATAAAAACTATGCTGTTTACATAAAACAATATATATTTCTGATATGTTCATGTGTATACTAACTAGGATTTACATGGGCAAAGCTTCAAAGCTTCTAGTGACACACTGGACACCAATGACAGAGTGGAGTAATTTACAGTGGAACATTAGAGGCTCAACAATATAGGCTCAAATCAGAAAGATACAAATTAGAAGGATCCTTATTTTCAAAAATGTGTTTTCTGCTGCGACCAATGGGAAGTAAAAATTATAGTCACATGGCTGAAAATAAATATTATTACCCTTGTGTAAGGCTTTATGAATTGAACTTAATATATTCGATTTTCTTGCAGGCACTAGGCAGAATACTTTAATAAATTCCCACAGAAATAGAAGTCAGATTTGTTTGCAAATTGGTTTTAACTCAACATGTATGCTTGGCTCAATATAACATCCAAAAATCCAGACGGCTGCACTTCTGAACAGTTCAGTCATGAATAAGCATTGATATAGCGCGAAACACGTGTCATAAGGCTGTATTGGAATGCTTTTACTACTGCAATAAAGATTGGATATTTTTCAGCAGTACAGCTGTCTTGATTTTTGGATTAATTATTTTGTGTACAGTATGACTAATGTCCAGTACACACGATCCGAAAATCGGGCGACGTTCCATACGTTTTTTTTTGTATTCTAGCAACTCTCAATAATATTCGCAAACGGGAGAGGTTACTCACGATACAAATTTTCTCGGACGATAATTCTTAGCTTCCGGTATGCGTAACCACGCTGTAGCGTGTGAGGGGAAATGATGTAATGTGCGTGTGACCCCTCTAACCACGCCTTGAGCGCCTTCGTGATGAGCTGTTCGGATTGTTCGTGTGTTGCCACGTTATTTCTCTCGTTTCCTCGCACGTTCTGTCTGATACCTGCAAAAATGGAGGATACCAGCCTTCCAGTTGCTATGCTTGGTGTTCTGGCTATCCAGAATGTTCTCAAGCAAAAGAAACAGAGAAGGCGAAGATCATGGAGTAAGGAATGGCTCCTCAACCGTTCTAAGTACTCCCACATGCAGCTCATCCGTGAGATTCAGGAGAACAACCCGGATGATTTCCGGAATTATTTGAGAATGGATGATGACTGCTTCCAGCATCTCCTGTCATCTGTCACTCCCCGGATACAGAAGCAGGACACAACCATGCGTGAATCAATCAGTGCAGAACAAAGGCTGATAGCCACCCTGCGGTATCTGGCAACAGGACGAAGCTTGCAGGACTTGAAATTTACAACAGGCCCTTGGAAAGATCATTCCTGAGACCTGCAAGGCGCTGATCACTGCTCTACAGAAGGAATACATAAAGGTAATTTTTCTAATTACTCTCAGATATTACCAATACCAACTGCAATTGTCTAAAATAATAGTTGTTAACTGTTTTCTGTCCGTAGCGCACAGATTTATCTTTTTTTTATTTTTTTTACAGTTCCCCAAGAACACAGAGGAATGGTTGGAGGTGGCCAAAAACTTTAATGAAATGTGGAACTTCCCAAACTGTGGAGGTGCAATAGATGGGAAGCATGTACGCATTACCCCACCTGCCAACTCCGGATCTTATTACTATAATTATAAGGGTTTCTTCAGTATTATCATGATGGCAGTTGTGAACGCTAACTACGAATTCCTATACTTAGATATAGGTACAAATGGGCGCCACTCAGATGCCAGTGTTATTGAGCAAACCGAGTTCAATAAGTGCCTCCAGAACGAGACACTGAATTTGCCAACCAATGCTCAGAATGTGGAAGGTCTGAATTTCGTTTTCATAGCAGACGATGCTTTTGCGTTAGGAGAACATCTGCTGAAACCTTTCCCCATGCGTGGCTTGACCACAGATCAGAGGATCTACAACTATAGGCTGTCACGTGCACGCAGGGTTGTAGAAAATGCCTTTGGAATACTGGCCAACAGATTCCGCATTTTCCAAACTGCCATTAACTTGGCAATGTATAAAGTGGATACTGTTGTTTTGGCATGTTGTGTCCTTCATAACTACCTCCGCCGACATGTACAGGGGTATGTTGCATCAGCACCAGATCGGGAAGCTGATAGATCTGGAATATCCAACCGCGAGGAAGGGCAGGAGTGCCTTGCTGGACTGACATCTGTGGACCGAGTGCCTTCCAGGCTACCAACCCAAAGTGCTCGGCAAAGCAGGCTGGATTACCTGACATATTTCAATGGAATCGGTGCAGTGAGCTGGTAGAATGACATGTAGAATGAAATACTGTATGTGTCAGAAACATCTTTGCTATATGATCCATTTAATTTTTACAGTTGTTATGTTATTATCATATGTGATTTTGTACTTGCATTAGCTATTTCTGGACTGTTTTGAATCAATTACTTGCATGTTGAAAAATAAAAGGGTGAAAGAAACTGCACAAGTGTCTTTTCCATAGCGGGTACTTATGAGAAGTGACATTCACATATACCACATTTCAATGACAAAGGTGTTTTATTGAAGTGAAGAATCATTGCATTTTTGAACCACTTTTATTCAAACACTTTTCTCAAAAAATAAAGGTTACATACATTATGTTCTTGCTCTGATTCTTTTCACAAAACAAAGAATTTAAATAACATTATTCAAAAAATTCAACATTGCACTATTTAGGTGTGGCTGTACATAGCATACTGCACTGTCAGGAGGTACACGATGATGTCATATGCTTCGATTCATACAATTGTGTTACAGCCATCTAGTTTAGTTTGATCAAACCTTATCATTAATACACAGGACATGATATGTTCCCAAATGTAAATAACACACTCGTGCATTGGGAGTGTTATAGGAGGCCACAGACGGTGCAATTGTGTCTATCCTACAAAATGAAAAATCGTATGAATGCCCAATCCTCACAGACTGTTGCATAGTTGTGTTCTACTGGAGGGAGGAGCGGGAATGTCATTCCTGCCACCGGGAGAACAAACAGGTATTATTGATAGAAGCTCTCTCCGCTGGCAATAGTTTAAATGAAAAAACTGCCAGGCTGGTTGTACCCAAGCTCATCAATTGACCAACTTGCGTGCAATCAGACTACCCATAAACGATTTTAATATTGTTTGGTCTCTGCTGAACAGAGCACAAATTTAAACACACAATGTCCGGCTAAATGTAGACTTAAAAAAAGTCTGTCAAGGTAGGCAAATGGTGCACATGCAAACAGTCCTTAAACATTGAGTCCCCATTCACACTGGGGCGACCTGTGAGGCGACCTGGTCGCCTCACAGGTCGCCTTCCATAGAGAAGCTGCGGACCCGTTCTAATAGGAGCGACACAAGTCGCTCCGTCTTAGAAAAAGGGTCCGGAGCTTCTTTGGGGCGACCCGGAGCGACCGTCATAGACTTCAATGTTATGAAGTCTGTGCCGGCCGCTCCGAGGTCGTGGCGCGCTGCTCGCATCGCAACCTCGGAGGTCGCCTGGGGAAGTCGGATCGCCCCAGTGTGAACGGGGTCTCAGTAAAGTTGCACCCGCAAACCATCCACCCACCTACCCAAAAAATATAACAAAAAGGACATAATTTCAGATGAAAAGCCAATCTCCATTGTTCCATATTTATCTTTGCACAACATATGAATCAACCACATATGGTGGGCAGTATTGCAAGGAGACCTTGTGCCTCTTCAACATTATTATTGAAAATAACAACATTATAACCTTAATGTTTTGCACAACTTAAACATGAATTTAAAACTAGATCATGTAAACTTTTAACTCCTCCCATCCCCTTCAAGCTCCTATTCCGGCTGCCTTGTATGCCTACAATTTTGCAAAAATATCAATCGTATTTTGCAGTAAACACAGTATAGAATTAGTTGCTTCCTGAATCTTGTGAACTTGAGTGCAGCAGTGAAGCAAATGAGCAGACAGATGGGCAATAGTTGTTTGATTCAAACTGTGCTCTGTGTAGGAAGGAATACTAATTAATGGCCATAATATGCTTGATAGAACATAACAAACACAAACAAGACATGATCATGTGACTTACGGGAGGATGATGCAGGCTCTGCAATGTCCACATCTGTTGGCTTCATGACATCTGTACCCACAATCTCCAAAGTGTCTTCATACAGGTTATCCGATTTGCAGTCATAACTGGTCCTTTCTTGAACCCCCATATGCTCTTCTGGTGTAGCATCTGCATTTCCAAATATAAGTTAAGATGTCAATATTACAATATCATCCATGTTACTACATTGTGTTTGTATAGGTACAGTTTAAAAATAAATAATTAAAATACTAACCTTTAACACAAGACTCTGGCGTACTTGGATCTATCATCGTTATGCCACTGTCCACATCGGTGTGGTCACCTGTTGATTTTGCATAGCTGGAATCACCCACATGTAGTCTTCTTTTCTTGTGTTTTTTCTCTTTAAGAAAGAAAACATATGTTTAGCATTTTTCTAATGTGAATAAAAATATGTTGATATATGCTAGGGTACCTACTTTTAATTTTGCAAATATTAACTTCTGTCTGGTTGTCATCATTTTCACATGTCTGGTTAGGATTGCTTCTTTTTTGCCTCTCCCTCTGTTTGGCTTTATCTTTATTTCCCGTAAGAATAAAAAAATAAAATAATTTAGAGGTCATACATGTATAGACACAATACAACATTTGCTGCAATCCATTTTTTCACATTAGATCCTCCTAAAATGTATACTCACGTTTTTGGATAGTGAGATGGATTTGATCCAAATGATCATGCTCACGCAGTTTTAAATCGGACCATCTCTTCCTAACTTGGTCTTTTGATCTCTCTACTCCATGCTTCTTTCTTAGGTATTCCAACACTTTGTCCAAAATTGCATCTTTCCTGCCGTTGGGCCTCTCATAAAATTGGAGCTTGCAGTCATAATCATGCTTCTCCAGCAGATATACAAGATCGATCATCTCATCTCTGGACATAGCTGTTGCCTTCATCTTCCTCCCATATGTCCCTTTGCCCTTTGGTCTGGACCCTTCTTCGTTCTCCTCTGCCATTTCGTACACCTGCTGCCTACCTGCAGTGTCGCAGACAGATACTACGCACACAGAAATCGCTGCGTGAGTCAAAAAAGGAGGCGGAGCAACGTGCGTGCGCATGCTCACTGTGTAATACCGTACGCGGCAGACCCGAACGATCTGACAAACAGCAAGCATCTACCCTGATTGATCTGCTACATAATCGATCTGTACCTCGAACGAAGTAAGTGAACCTTTTCATATGCTAATATTTCATATTGTATGTTGCCACACTGGCGTTGCTACTGCAGCTAGTAGGCCTCAACGTCCGAAGTAACGGAATTTTTCATATGCTAATATTTCATATTGTATGTTGCCACACTGGCATTGCTACTGCAGCTAGTAGGCCTCAACGTCCGAAGTAACGGAATTTTTCATATGCTAATATTTCATATTGTATGTTGCCACACTGGCGTTGCTACTGCAGCTAGTAGGCCTCAACGTCTGAAGTAACGGAATTTTTTATATGCTAATATTTCATATTGTATGTTGCCACACTGGCGTGCTACTGCAGCTAGTAGGCCTCAACGGCCGAAGTAACGGAATTTTTTATATGCTAATATTTCATATTGTATGTTGCCACACTGGCGTTGCTACTGCAGCTAGTAGGCCTCACGAATTATCTTTGTCTATTGGCTCTGGTTTATGTTTAATGCTTCACCATAAGTTTGCATTGTTTGCATTGTACTTCAGTATGCGCCAACATGCTGTCTGAAAAATTAAAATTTTATTTTGCAGTTACCATGACTGACAAGTTCACCAACCCTGAATTTCTGCAAAGATTCATAGAGATGTACAGGCAAATGCCTTGCCTATGGCAAGTGAAGTCCAAGGACTATTCGGACCGAAACAAAAAAAATGACGCCCTCAATAAATTAGCGGAACTATGCAAAGAAGTTTGCCCTAATCCAAACATACTATATGTGCGCAATAAAATCTCAAATTTGAGAACTGTTTTTAAAAAGGAGCTGAATAAAGTTCGGGCATCCCAGGAGTCAGGAGCAGGAGCTTCCGACGTTTACGTTCCACGGCTGTGGTATTATGAAAGCCTTATGTTCTTCCCTTTGCACCCTTTCAAACCCTTCCCCAGCCTCTGTAGAATCGCCAACATCAGACATTGATTTGGAAATTTCACAGGACATTCCACCCTCTCAGGTAAGTGATGGATAGTTTGGTAGTTTTGCCTTGTATGAAATGCCTTTTTTAGAGGAGTATTTTTGAAAAAAGTTTTCTTACATTTTATGGCCTGCATAATTTTTTAGGTACAAAGATGGAAATATTTGGGGTCTTTAACGTTCTGATAATGGTCTTCTTTTATAATTATAGGAACCTGATGATTTAATCCCTACGACTCCATTAGCACCACCAACACTGAAGCGAAAAACAAAGGGTCGCCTGGAGGATGCCACATCATTTTTTTTAACAAAAGTGACGTCGGCTCTAGAACGGAAGCAAGATGACCATGATGGCTTTGGAATCATAACCGCCAACAAATTGCGGAAAATGACAGATGCACAATGCAATTTGGCAGAGAGCTTGTTACTTCAGGTTCTACAAAGGGGTGTTAGTGGTATATTGGGTGTCAAAACACATTTGGCAGACGATCTGGTCTCTACACCTCCACCAATACCACCACCACAGCCATTGCAACCATGTTCTCCAAACATGCCATCCCATCCCATGCCATCCCATCAGCGGGCACCAAGTTGGCAATACCCACACTTGGAAAGCCAACATTCCACCTGGTCGCAAGACTACACTTTTACACCATTGTAATTTTTTTTGTTTTATTTCAAAGAGTTTTGTTTTAATGCACTTTAATGCACATTGTTTGGTTATTCAGTTACATGCTGCTTTGTTAAATTTTATTCAATAATAAATAAATTGTTTTGTTAATAAAGATGGCTGCTTCTTTTGAAAAAAATGTATAATATTCAGTACTGACACACCATAGAACATACAACATCATTAACATCTTTAACATAGAGGGATCAACCATACCATTTATATATATATATATTCGTAGGTATATGTGTGTATATATATATATATATATATATATATATATATATATATACACATATACATATACACATATAATATACACATATATACATATATATATATATATACATACATACATGTATACACACACACATATATATATATACATACATATATATGTATATATACATATAACTAGATAGGCATATATATGTATAATATAAAATATGATATAGTATATATATATACATATATATATACACACACACACACACAACTACATATGTGTATATATATATATATATATATATATATATATATATATATACACATACACATGTATGGTAGGTGTATATTTCTTTATATGTTCTTTCCTTTATATATCATTTTTTATTTTTGCACAAATTTCCATCTATAACTTTTTTAGCGTTTACAACTTGGATTGCTTTTCAAAGACACATGCGCTGTCTACTGCTCACCATTTTTTTCGGACGAACAACATACTGATAATACGATTATCGTTCGATGTGCTAGCATACGATCGAAATTTTTATGCTTGCACGACCGGATAATATCGGGCGTACTGTCGTGATCGCCTCTCGTAAGCTGTGTACTAAAGATCAGATTATCGTCCGATCTTTTCACAAGCGTTTTTTTCGCCCGATTGTTGGATCGTGTGTACGGGCCATTACTGGGCTAGCACCTGAATACTTGAGGATTGTGGAGGAGAGTGACGATGGGTCCACTTGGAGTAGCAGTTTGTCTAAACTCATGCTTGGCTGTTAAGTTAAGAACTCAGCAGGAAACTAAAGATAGTTTGGCCTGTTTATGAGTGGATTATACCTGCGCATCCAACTGTGTCTACCTATATAGCATGAGAGATAGAAAATAAACTCTGATGAATGTTTTCTAATCATAATTTCATTCATAATTGTATTCTGTGAAGGAATTCCTAATTATATTTAGTAACCCTGTCTTTGTGGTGTTGACAAAGACCCACCAAAGTCCACATAGTACCAAAACAAATTTGTATTTTTCATGTCAGATGCCCAAACCGGTTCTTCAAACAAAGGAAATGTAAATACAGAAAGACCACTTAAAGAATGTAATTCACATTGTGTGCAGGCTCTGTGCTTGGTGTTGCTCTTTTTCTTTTCTTTCCATTGTTAGAATATGCTTTATTATGTTGATCTCTGACCATTATCAGATTTTGATCAGTATCACCAGGTACTTTTCATTTGTTTTATATCCCGATGTAAATTTGGGAGGTGGGGGAGGTGGATGGGGAAATGCAGGGGAGTGCATTGTCATCGGGAGAAGACAGTGATTATTGGTAATGGCTATTACAGCTGCTGCCTGAACATAGTTTGAATCTCGGCCCGGTTCAGCAGTCACTGTTCTTTTAATATGAGGATACAGCCCACATGCCTGGCGTACATTAAAAAAGTGACAGTTAACCCTTCTTGTGCTTAAACTCTGTATAAAAACAACCAATAGCTATTGCTGGATGATTCACATACATGGTAATAGCTATTGTACATGTGAGATTTTATGCCTTTCCATGTGATATTGCATTTGTTTGATGTACGTTTATCCTACTGCAAGTAGCATGAGTGTGACTGTGCAATGCAGGATGAATGACACTGGGTTAATGGGTTGGGTTAAAATCAGTAAAGAATTCATTGGTTTATTTGAGCAGTGAATCCTTGATATATAGATCCCTTGGCCTTTCTAATTTTGATCTTTTATTTGAGATTTCTGAGAATTGTTATATGGTTGAAACAAGATTTCAGGTTTTATAGTTTCTAATAAATAAAATCAATAGCTATAATTGCAGAATAAGTAAAAAAGAGGTTTGCCTGGGGCAGAAACTATTGCCCATGTAGTAAAAATGACATGCAGGGGTTGATTCGCTAAAGGCAAAATAGACTGCTCACTATGGAGGACAATTTGCACAAAAAATTATTTTAACTTCAAAGAAAATTTCTTTTAACTTTTGGAATATTGTGGAAATTCATATTTGCATACACAATGCCAGGAAATAATAAAACAAAAAGAAAACAGTATTTTTGCTTGCCCAACACGGAATAATGGAAGGCAGCAGCACATCACCTCATTCACTAGGAGTAAGGGAAAATTCCCTTTCAAAGTGAACAACCTTTTTGCCTTTAGTAAATCAATCCCTCAGGGCTTATGTATGCCATCAAGTAGTAGAAAGGATAGTTCACACAGTGTTTATGTATACCTACAAGTAGGAAAAGTGATGGTTTCTTAGTGTGTGACAATTAATGTAAAAGAGTTAGAAGGAAGTGTGATGGTCTGGGGTTCTTTTGCTGAATCCAGAGGCGGTGACTGGCACTCTGAACATTAGGCCTAAAACAGCATTGTGCAGTCCCTATGCAATACCCTCTGATCTATACCTAGTAGTTAAAAGGTTAATCTTACAGCAAGACAATGACCCAAAACAAACCACCAGTACTGTCTCCAGACTTACACCACATCAAGCTGTATTGAGATGAACTGAAAAGGAAGAACAAAGCAACCTACAAGTGCAATGCAGTGGTGGAAACATCTGCAGCCATATGCGGTAGAACTTTTATAAAAAAACAAATATTTCTATTATACAAAGAATGCCAGGAGTGTGCTCAGTTTCAATATCTGCAAACAGTGTACACCAGTTTGATGAGCCAAACATTTAGATTATATTATGTGAAAGGGATTCCGTGATTTCATTTTTATCAGTAAATTTTGCACATATGTATTACATTCATTTTTTTATCACAAGTGGAGTTTTCCTTTTATTTTAAAATAACTCTCTGGTGGACCTTCCAAGGGGTCTATGTTCTGTATTTTTTTAAGTACAAACCAGAATGGAGATTTCATTTGCTGGCAATTTAAAACCATTTTTTCTTTTGGAATGTCAGTCCTCTGGCTTAATAGAATTCTTTTATTTTATTTTTGCACTGGTACATGTTCCCCAGGGCAGTGCCCAACTCAGTGATATTTATTTTTTACAACCCTTTACTTATTAGCCCAGAAAATTGGCATTTTTGATTTAATTGATTCAAGTAATTGCTCTCAGTGGGGTTCAGATTCAGCATCAAAATACTGCTTGAATCAAACCCAGGACCAGGGACAGTTTGGCTCTTCCCTCCCTGTTACATTAGGATTAATGTCTGTGTTTGTACAGCTGCTGCACCTTCTAGACTTACATGGGCTACCTGCAAGCTGCACCTGGCAGCTCCAAAAACAGCTGGCTGCATAATCAAATAGGTTATTCACGGTGTACGGGTCACATGTGCATGGGGCCTTAGTTTGAAATTCAATCACTTTTGATTGCCATGGAAATTACATTCTTAGCCATCTTGAAGAAGGATGCCTTCATTGCAGTGAAAAACGTCAATAAACTTTCAGTATACACTTCCCACATTCAACATATTCACATAAATCGTTAGATTGATTAGCCAAATGTTTATTTATAATATACAGTAATTACAGTTTATTTTTTACAGTTGCTCTAATGAACCATTTTGTATTGAATCGGATGTGTCTGCTGTCTAAAGCTCTGGTCAGATTTGAAACATTTAGTTTCCCTTTCTTATGTGTGAGATTTCTTGCGCTATCCTACTTAATTGTAAAACCTTTTGATTTTTAAACAACTTGGCACCAGTATAACAGATATACTGTTTCAAGGTGGCACTGCTGCACCGGAACATCTACTAGGTACGGGATCCAACACTTCCGTGTCTGGGGTGGAAACTAATCTGCAGGTACCGTGGACTCGATGTCCACTGGCACCCGCTAATCATTAGGCAGAGAGTCAGAACGGTGATGTTAACAAGGCACATCGCTGTTCTGTCAGTAAAGAAGGCATTGATCATGTGTTCCCATAAAGCAGGAACATGGATCCATGCCTTCCGCTAGTAAAAGCACTTCCCACACTGTGCACACAAACACTGGCTAGTTTAAACCCATCCCAGTCATTAGTTTTGGAATTTATTTTACAAAAAATATGAAGCAAAATACACATTGGCCTAAATTGATAAAGAAATCTGATTTTTTTTTATTTTTTTTTATTGGATGTGTTTTTAAAGTAAAATATATTGTTTTGTATTTCAAAATTGTCAGTCTTTTTTTGTATATAGCGCAAAAATAAAAACTGCAGTTGTATTCAAATACTACCGAAAGAAACCACTATTTGTGGAAAAAAAAAAGGTATATTTTGTTTGGGTACAGCATCGCATGACTACGCAATTGTGAATTAAAGTAACACAGCGCCATATCACAAAAAATGGCCTGGTCATGAAAGGGGGTAAATCTTTTGGCGGTCAAGTGGTTAAGAATAAGGACACAACCTCTTTCCTTAAGTCTTCTGATCACAACAAGAACATTTTTTCTATTGTACAATGCACTCTCTGAACATCTAAATGACTTCCCTATGTCTTTTCAGGTGTTGAGTCAGATTTGACTTTTGAGAGAAGCACTTTGCACATTTTGAACATCTAAATTGCTTCTCTACTGTGTGGACCTTCTGGTGTTCACTCAGTTTTGATTGATTTCTAAAACATTTATTGCATTCAGAGCATTGATTTGGCTTCTCTCCAGTGTGAATCCTCTGATGGCTCATAAGATTGGCTTTATTGCGAAAATATTTTTTGCATTCAGAGCACTGATATGGCTTCTCTCCTGTGTGAATCCTCTGATGTCTATAAAGACTGGATTTTTCTGAGAAGCACTTGTTACATTCTGAACATTTAAAAGGCTTCTCTTCTGTATGACTCCTCTGATGACTTGTGAGATTTGCTTTTTGGTAAAAAGATCTGTCACATTCAGTACACTGGTACGGCTTCACTCCTATGTGAATCATCTTGTGTTTAGTCAATGAACTATAGTATGAAAACTTTTGATCACATTTAGAACAATGGTATGGCTTCTCTCCTGTGTGAATCCTCAGATGCTGAATAAGATGATCCTTGCGAAAGAAGCTCTTGTCACATTCTGAACACATAAATGGCTTTTCCCCTGTGTGAATCCTCTGATGATAAATCAAATTCAATTTTGCTTTAAAAGATCTGTCACACTCAGAGCAAGAAAATGGCTTTTCATCTTCTCCATCCATCCTACTTTGCTGTAAAGCCCTTTCACAAGATCTTCACTTTCATCCACCTGAAATGTAAAATAAATATTTATAGAAATAAATTAAATACTAGCAGAGTAGAAATTTAGTAATATCTGAAAACAGGCATTCGCTGAGAAATGTGCAATTTCAGAAATATAGTTTGTTACAAGTGGAGACTTGATAATAAAAAAGAAAAGGGGGGGCGGCAAGGGGACTTTTAAAGGGGTACCGTCATAAGACTAATAAATGCAAAATTTCACATCAGCATGTTCAGGTGCCATTCATTTTAATGGCACCTAAATATGAAGGGCTATTCTGCTGTGATTGTCACGCTGCAATCGCGCAAACAAAATCACGCAGCATGTGTCACCACAAAGAAGTTCTGGAAGTTCTGGCTCAATTTGGTTTGCATGATTTAAGTTTGATTTGGCGTGCGACAATCACGGCAGAATTGTCCTTCTTTTTTAGGTGCCTTGAAAAGAATGGCACCTGAACACGCTGATGTGCGATTTGACAGTGCGTTTTGCAATTGCGGAAGATTTGTGGTGATTCCACCCCGCGATTCAAAACGCCTATGTGAATGGAGCCCAAGTCCACTAGATATGTAAAAAAATGTTAATTGCACTTAAATATCAACATCTGTCATAATTACGAATGAGCTGGGTTTGGAGGGAAGACAATAGGAGGGAATGTAAATGTAAAATCCATGGTTTGCACTTATCATTAGCATTTATAAGAGATGATACTGGGATTGTAATATCAATGACAGAGGAAGCTGTAGAGGGTATACAGATGCTTGTAGACATTTGTTAGGGGCCAAAATTTACAACACGAGTGTATTTATGTATTATATAAAATCACAATTCATACATACAGTTGAATTTACAACTCAGACATTGCTAAAACCAATGACAACTGGATAAATATGATATGATAATGCGTTAAAAAATAAAGTTTTATCTGTCATATTTCCTTTGTATGAATTATCAGCATTGGTGGTTCCAGCATGTTTTGCGCTTGTGCTTTATCAGGAAACCACTTAGAAATCAATGCAAACCATTCTAATCACCTAAATGGATAAACCAGGTGGCTCAAGGGTCCAACCCAAGGGGAAATCCAAATTAATCCATGGATCCTGTGTGCCCCACCCAAAGGGAAGCACAGAGCGGACCACAGGTGGAGATAATCAGGAGCCGTGCAACATCAGAACACGGTGGTACAACCAAGATCAAATAGGGTCACTCAAAGGTGTCTATCAAATGCCAAAACCCATGGAACTTTGTCAGCATTAGTTGCTGGCCATGCATAAGAGTCCCCTGACTCCAACCTATATATTTTTTTTCATTTTGGATAATATAGATAGAGAATGCTAAAACCCTTATCACTTTTATCTGTTCTGATTCCCGTAAGGTGAATTTACTTACATACTATTCATTCACATCATGTTGTCACTTTCATTGTCATTTGTCAGCTGTCCAAATTGGAAGATTTCCTTGACCTCCTGTTCCAATATTAACCATACATTTTTGGCTTTCCATAATTTCCTATGGGATTGTAGGCCACACCCTCGCCCAATTATGCTATAACTTAAACTAGTGAAATAAACCAAACAGATCCACAGTATTTGGCAAAGAAATGGCCGCGGCACACTTTATTGGTTTCAATATAAGTAAAGCAAACATTTAAAGTGATCAAATAATAATACTTCAAACCAAAACTCACTTAATGAAACCATAATTGTAATTGCTCAGTTTTTTAGAACTCGAGCAAACCGTAATCACAAGATTTAACCAACAAAAATACACGTCTCCCCTAGAATACTAGGGTGACCCAACCACACAAAGGTGAACGTGACAAGGGAGGGGGGGCGGGGAACTTTCCTTCTTGCTCTTCAGGTGCAAAAGGAGGAACTCCAGACTGCCACTTGCTTTTATCACCTTGCACCTGCAATCCAGATCCTTCCATGTTACCTCATTGGTTGATACCTGCCCCAGCACCAGAGGGGAAATTAACCCAGTAATAGCCCACCTGTACAAAAACTGCCACTAAGCCTAAGGCTATACTATATTAAAATTAAACTGAGGGAGTCCACAATCTCATGCAAGTGGGCACTTAAATGCACCCCCTTTTTTATGGGATTGTAGGCCACACCCTCGCCCAATTATGCTATAACTTAAACTAGTGAAATAAACCAAAAAGATCCACAGTATTTGGCAAAGAAATGGCCGCGGCACACTTTATTGCTTTCAATATAAGTAAAGCAAACATTTAAAGTGATCAAATAATAATACTTAAAACCAAAACTCACTTAATGAAACCATAATTGTAATTGCTCAGTTTTTTAGAACTCGAGCAAACCGTAATCACAAGATTTAACCAACAAAAATACACGTCCCCACCAGCCGGGCTTGAGCATCAAGAACGGCCCAGCCCCACCACTGCGGCCTGTTCAATACCATACTGCAGACCTAGGTTGAATATATCGAGACCCACATCAAAAAGGTGAACACCGTCCTGCCGATACAGCCCTTGTATTCCGCCTTCCAGATCTGCGTGTCGATATGATAAGCCGCCGATTAATGGCATATATTTTTCCATGGCCCTATTTATCCTTTTCCTCATTTTTTCCTAACTCTCCTCTGGGATGAGGACAGACAAGGAAGGCGAGGGACCATTTCTGAAAACACAATTACCGTCTCAGGAGAAGAAAGAAAGAAAAAATGCAAATTCCGTTTGATCATGAATAACAATTCCAACGTCTTTACATTCCCCAAATCATTTCCACCCGCATGTACCAGTAAAATGGATGGAGGGGGCCATGACTGATACAATCTAGTTAAATGAAAATAAAGCTTATGCCACTGGAGGCCCCTAATGCCTTTCCAAAATAATTTAAAGGATTCCTGAGGAAGTTTGTAGAATAATTACGCTGAGCTGCTCTTTTCCTTGCCCAGAAAATGAAGGAATGGCCCAGAATCCACACTGTGCGCTGGACACCTGAAGGAATTAAACAAACATGTTAGGTCTCACATATGATTTAAATACAGTTGGATTTCCACCTCCCCATATCTTTAATTGCAGCCTCCGAAATACCCCTCCTAGCTGCCTCTGAGGCTGCCCCTATACGAAAAGAATGGGAGGAAAACCTAAATGTTTTGTTTTTTTTTAAACCCAAGCACTTGCAAAACACAAAATCAAACTGATACTTCATAAGAGGGTAAAGATCATGATGGATCAAAAATTGCAAACCCCCTTGAGGCCTTATACCCAAAAACTGCCGGACCATCGCCCAAGGGCATACCCTCCCAGCAGCCTGAGCCTTCAGGGTAATTCCCACCCCACTACCCAGGGTGTCTGTTTTTGAACGGCTAATCCAAATATGAACTCCATCCCTACCTAACACTACATTTTCATAAAAAATGCCACCACCAGCCTTTTTTGATAAAGGTACAAGCTCTGAAATGCGTAAGCCCCTGAAGAAGGCCAGCGCAAAGGCTGTCCTAAACAGCATGGATTCGTAACCCGAGCTACACACTTCAAAAGTTACAGCACATATATCTACTAGCAACTCAATGGAAATAGGTCTCCTGTCATCAGTCATGAAAGCGGCCTTCCTGTAATCCTTCAATGCCTGTTGTACAGCAAAATAGCTTGTACATGGCCGAAAACCCCTCAAGCGGCAAAGAATGAAATGCCTCTTCCTTAAATGACTATAATACACCTGCTGCCGCATCCGGGAGGCCAAAAAATCCAGCACCATCCGTTCGGACGGATGGCCGTCAACAAAACCTCTCGCTTCTATAAATAATAATCTCCAGGGAGCAGAATAGCTCGCCCAAGTTTTAGGAGCCACCAAACCTTCAATCGCCTTTGCCACTACATCCCGACAATCTTCCGCAAATGGCCCGGACATTCAACACCTTCCTCGTAGGCTTCCGGCAATAGTTCTCAAAAACGGTCCATCTGAAACCGAGATAATGCGTTGGCTAAATTATTCAACACTCCCGGGATATAATTCGCCTTCAGCCAGATGTTACACTTCAAAAACAAAAATACAATCTGCCTAAGCAATTTGATGACAAAAATAGCCTTGGAAGACAAACAATTCACCGCGAAAAGGACTCCCTTATTGTCCGTCTCAACCAAAATACGCCTATTCGCGAATATACACCCCATAGCTCCAAAGCCACCAGAATTGGAAAAAGCTCCAGCAAAACCACGTTCTTCGTTAGTTTGTTGCATTTCCAAAACTCCGGCCATTCACCACAGCACCAATGCATCTTCCAAATTGCCGCAAAACCTTTTGAGCCTGCTGCATCTGTAAATAAACGAAAGTCCGGTGCAAAAACAAAATCCGCCTGGAAAAAAGATTGCCCATTATAAGTGTCTAAAAAAAAAAATAATAATTTTTGGACCAACAAGTCCTCCTTCAACGAGCTAGTCAGCCTAATGTGCGAGTACGGCGACTTCAAACCTGAAGTGGACAAATAAAGACAGCGTGAAAAAACGCGCCCCATGGGCATACATGCACAACAATGACCGCATGTTCTTTTAACAACACCTTCCTTCTGACCATGAACATCTGAATCAAAGCTTTCAATCTAACTAACTTATCTACAGGCAACCAAAACTCTAAACGGACGGTATCAATGTAAATACCCAGGAAAACAATATCCGTGGTCGGCAAACACGTTTTCTCCTCAACGAACGGAACTCCAAACTCATCTGCAACTTCCCTAAAGGATTGCAGTAGACGCAAACACCCATCCGAACCTGGAGGCCTGACAAATAAAAAGTCATCCAGGTAATGCACCACTCCGTCACTACCCGACTTGCTACACACTACCCAGTGTAAAAAAAAAAAAAACCCCTTTAAAATATGAACAAGACAATGCACCCCCCATGGGGAGACATCTATCAAAAAAAAAAAAAAAATAAGCCCCAGGCCCAAAAACTCTAATCCTAGTGATTGCCTCCTCAAAAGTCGCATACGAGACCGAGCACGACTCCTCAGCAATGTCATCATTTAACGAATCGCCTTTGGGATAGGATAAATGGTGAATAATTCTAAACTCATTAGGCTCCTTTTTTGGCACTACTCCCAAAGGCGGTATGCGAAATTGGCAAAAGGCGGGGTTTCAAAAGGACCCGCAATCCTACCTTGCTCAATTTCTTTGAAAATTTTATCCCGCGCCACCTGCGGAAAATTCTCTACCGATTTCATAATTTTAACCCCTACACAGCCAGAATCTGTAAAAGAAGGTAGCGGAAAACCCCTATCAAAACCCTCAGTGAGAAAAATTGCTTTCTCCCTGTTTGGGTATGTTTCCAGCCACGGACGCATTTTTTCCAGCCTCACAGGCGTGTAGGCTTTTCGGAAAAATATCCTTCTGCGGGAGAACTGCTACCGCCGCATTCTTCTTAAAGCACTTAGCCAACGGATGCAGTCCCGCACAAAATGAACACTCGTGCTTGTACTTACAAGATGCGTTCCATCTACATTGGCTTTCATTGAAAGCAAAACAAAACCCTTTGCGGTAGGCCATGTTAGAAGTGCTAACCTGTAATTTTTTAGGGGGTACCTGTTTCTGGGGGGCAATTAAATTCAGCCAAAGGCCGACATCCTTCATTCCCCATTTCAAGGACGGGTGTACTGACAACTTCTGTCTGAAGGATTCATCATAAAAATACCAGCCTAGCCCCCCAAAGCTCTTGTAAGCTTCCAATATATGGTCCATATGTTGGATCAACCCCCCGCACCTCTCAGGAATTGCCTGTGCATTGGCAAAAGCGACAATAAATCCACAAAATCGCCCCTCCAAATTTTTTCCTTGACCGACAGGTTCAGGTGGTAACCCAGAGGCGACATCTCACAGGGCATGACATCTTTCATGCACGCCTCTGGCACGCTAAAACCAGCCTGAGTCAATGGGTCAAAGAGAAAACATTACTGTTTGACACTTGTTCTGAGTTAAATTGAAAATGTTTTTTAGAAGAGACATGAGAAGACACAGCAGGAGAAAAAACAGGAGAACTATGAGATTGCTGTGCTGTTAAATCTTTTGCAGCCACAGCAATACCAGGAGCCAGAGAGTTAACAAGTAAAGATAAGGAATCAATCAACACAGACAGATTTGTTAGTTGACAAGACTCACCAGCTGCTGGAGGTGAAACAGCTTCTTGTCCAGCCATCTCCTCCAGAAGCACACCAGCAGCTGTTCCTTTTGTCCGATGGGTAAGCGGTGATGCCTCCTGCAAGGGGTTAACAGGCAGTGCAGCAACCTGTATAGGAGAAAGGAGACACTCTCTCCCAGTCCTGGGACTCGCCTGCAGAGTGTCAGCCTTATTTCTTCCTCTCCCTCCTGGAGACTGCGAGGTGGCTCTCATCTTCTTCTTGGGGCGGAGCATGCGTGCCCCCATCTTCCCAGCATCTTGCACTCTGTCTGGCCGCTCGGCCTCCCGCTCGCCATCTTCCACATAACGCTGCCTTCTCTCAGGTGCCCGACTCCTCAGTGACTGGGGGCTCAGTTCTTCTGCTTCCATCCTATGCACGGCCTGTACTGGCTCTTGGGGGGGAGGGGGGTCCGCCACACCGACATCCGACATGATCCCGGCCACCTGCGAATCCTGCTGTCCTGTGCTGGTAAACTGCAAGCTTAAATACCGCCGCAGCCAGTCCTCGCCGCCCGCTCCTTCCGCCTTTTCAATGAGCTGCTTCAGCAAAGCTTCCATGCTGACCAGGTAATCTGCAGAGAACTTTCCTTCTTGCTCTTCAGGTGCAAAAGGAGGAACTCCAGACTGCCACTTGCTTTTATCACCTTGCACCTGCAATCCAGATCCTTCCATGTTACCTCATTGGTTGATACCTGCCCCAGCACCAGAGGGGAAATTAACCCAGTAATAGCCCACCTGTACAAAAACTGCCACTAAGCCTAAAGCTATACTATATTAAAATTAAACTGAGGGTGGCCACAATCCCATGCAAGTGGGCACTTAAATGCACCCCCTTTCTTATTCTTTTGACAAGTAAAAAGGGCAAACCTCTCTAGTTTGGTCACTGACAGCAATAAAAAAGTGATAGGGGTTCTACCATACCACACTATCTAACATTTAAAGAGATGTTTTGGTTTTAGATATAATTGGAAATTCTGTTTGCACGTAAAAATCTCTATTCACAAATAGTCAAATAAACCAATTGCACCTCAGGTATTTAATTATATAAATGATCTTCATTATAAAATATGAGCTTACAATGAACTATTGAACAAGTTTTCAAAATGCAAAACACAGTATTTTTCAGTATAGAAAAAAAAATTTTTTGAATAATATATCTTTCCTTAGATTTTGAAAGGTGGGGCTTAGTGATTAGAGAAATTCAATATTAAATATAATGTAATACAGCATTATAATACAATAATACAACACCCAGATGCAAATGACAAGGACTATCCCAATTTGATAAAAAAATTATAAGAACAAAAAAATGTAAATGGAAAGTTCTATATCTTACCTGGTATGATGTAATATTGGGATCCTTCAGCTGCTCCTTGTTCTCCTTATCTGTCTGTATTCTTTCTACCTGTCTGCGTTCTGCTTTACCTTTTATATACTTCACCCCCATTCAGTAAAATGAGGGACCATTGGATTGGCTAAAATGTTCTATTCAGATCAGAACAATGTAAGGTGTGTTTCCAATTGCTTAAAGGTGAATTTTCCCTATTTATTTGTATTCAAGTTATTGTCCAGTCAGATGACACATCCTTTAACATTTGAAGGTTTGGAGGGAAGACAATAGCAGGGAATGTAAATGTAAAATCCACGGTTAGCACTTATCATTAGCATTTATAAGAGATGATACTGTGATTGTTATATCAATGACAGAGGAAGCTGTAGAGGGTATACAAATACAAGTAGACATTTGTGACTTTACAGTTTCATGTTATAGTATACTTGGGACTTTCATTCTGTGTTTTTATTTTGCTTAAATCCCCACTTAGGGCTGCTCTTATACTGTTTCTATAATACTCTATATGAGGATATTTAGGTGACGGGTTCTCTTTAATGAGACACCAAGACCCCTGTTGTCTAATCTGTCCTCCAATTAATCTAATGCAGTGAAATGTGATGGGGAAAGTGGCACAAAAGTGCGATATACTTGTTGGGAAAATCAACATGGGGCCCAGAAGTGACATTTTGCTTCCAGCTCAGTAAGAGGTAGGAGAAGTAAGTGAACAGGCGTTTGTATGCAACTTTCCCCTCTGCCCTGTGCACCTACCATGCCTGACCATTTCTGTGTGACAATGGGTGCAGAAAACCTGCGTTACATGGGGGGGGGGGGCAGGGATTGTGTTTAATCCTCTGCTGTCACCTCCATCATTGCAGGTGGAGTAGCAGGAAGGGGCCTCATTTAATGAGTAAATTTACCAGCAGCATGGCTTTATTAAATATATATTTTCCTCTGCTGGGGATTTTTAATAAAAACTATGCTGTTTACATAAAACACAATATATATTTCTGATATGTTCATGTGTGTAGTAACTGGGATTTACACGGGCAAAGTTTCAAAGCTTCTAGTGACACACTGGACACCAAGGACAGGGTGAAGTATTTTACAGTGGAACATTAGAGGCTCAACAATATAGGCTCAAATCAAAAAGATACAAAATAGAAGGATCCTTATTTTCAAAAAGTTATTTTCACCTGCGACCAATGGGAAGTAAAAATTATCGTCACATGGCTGAAAATAAATATTATTACTCTTGTGTAAGACTTTATGAATTGAACTTAATATATTCGATTTTCTTGCAGGCACTAGGCAGAATACTTTAATAAATTCCCACAGAAATAGAAGTCAGATTTGTTTGCAAATTGGTTTTAACTAAACATGTATGCTTGGCTCAATATAACATCCAAAAATCCAGACGGCTGCACTTCTGAACAGTTCAGTCAAGAATAAGCATTGATATAGTGCGAAACACATGTCATAAGGCTGTATTGGAATGCTTTTACTACTGCAATAAAGATTGGATGTTTTTCAGCAGTACAGCTGTCTTGATTTTTGGATTACCGTATTTTTCGGACTATAAGGCGCACTGAAAATCCTAAAATTTGATCAAAAACTGGCAGTGCGCCTTATAATCCGGTGCGCCTTATATATGGAAATAGTTAGAAAATTTACCGTTAAGTTGATGGTTTGACCAAAGGGGTGCAACCACTGGACATAAGTGTCAATTGTTCCTTTAAGGCGAAACTGCGAATCATGTTGGAAAACTGGATGATGGAAGGAGAGCACTCCTTCACGAATACCGGGAGGCAACGCCGGGCCAGTTATGCCACTGTGTGCCAGTGGATAGTGGATGCCTGGCATAAAGTATCTGCCAGAACTGTCATCCGAGGGTTCGCGATGAGCACCTGCCAGTAAACCTCGCGCGGATCAACGTTCCAAAAAAAAAAAATGTGCGCCTTATAATCCGGTGCGCCTTATATATGAAAATAGTTTTTAAAATTTACCGTTCACTGATACTGCGCCTTATAATCCGGTGCGCCTTATAGTCATGAAAATACGGTATTTATATTGTGTACAGTATGACTAACTGGGCTAGCACCTGAATACTTGAGGATTTTGGAGGAGAGTGACGATGGGTCCCCTTGGAGTAGCAGTTTGTCTAAACTAATGCTTGGCTGTTTAGTTAAGAACTCAGCAGGAATCTAAAGATAGTTTGGCCTGTTGATGAGTGGATTATACCTGCGCATCCAACTGTGTCTACCTATATAGAATGAGAGATAGAAAATAAACTATGATTAATGTTTTCTAATCATAATTTCATTCATAATTGTATTTTGTGAATGAATTTCTAATTATATTTAGTAACCCTGTCTTTGTGGTGTTGACAAAGAACCACCAAAGTCCCCATAGTACCAAAACAAATTTGTATTTTTCATAGCAGATGCCCAAACCGGTTCTTCAAACAAAGGAAATGTAAATACAGAAGGACCACTTAAAGGATGTCATTCACATTGTGTGCAGGCTCTGTGCTTAGGTGTTGCTCTTTTTCTTTTCTTTCCATTGTTAGAATATGCTTTATTATGTTGATCTCTGACCATTATCAGATTTTGATCAGTATCACCAGGTACCTTTCATTTGTTTTATATCCCGATGTAAATTTGGGGGGTGTGGTATTTGGATGGGGAAAGGCAGGGGAATGCATTTTTGCCGGGAGAAGACAGTGATTATTGGTACTAGCTATTACAGCTGCTGCCCGAACATAGTTTGAATCTCAGCTGGTTCAGCAGTCACTGTTCTTTTATTTTTTTTATATTTCTTTATTAATAATTTTCCACATACAAAATTTAATACAAACCATTTCGTCTTGAAAATTTTTATCAAAACTCCACCCTACCCTTCCTCCCTCCCTCCCTCTTCGTTCCCCTGTCCCGCCCCATTTCCCTGAATCATTAAATAGTCCCTTGTTTGTTTAAATTCTCACCATTTCTCCCAAATCTCTACCCTGTCCTCATATTCCTCTTCCCCCCAGTTTCTTAATAATTCTAATTTTCTTGTTTTTTCTACCCGTATAAACCACTCTTTACACGATGGGGGTTCTTCTTTTTGCCAATTTAAGGGGATTAAACTTTTTGCCGAATTTAACAGATAAGGAATTCATGTTTTTTATATTGTTTTACCGACATTTTTGTACCATGGAACAAACATATCCAGGGGTCTTCAGAAAAATCTATATTAGTAATTTTTTAAATCAGGAATAATACTTTATTTAATTTTCGGTCAATCCCACCAAATGGGTGTTATTGTACCAATTACCGTACATCCCCTCCAGCAATATTTGAAACTCTCCAGTTGGTATCTCCCCGCTTTATCTGGGGTATTATACCATCTGGAGATAAGTTTGTAATTCATTTCTGCCGTATTTATATCTATCGCTGAGTTATGTACTCATTTTATACTTTTTTCCCCATTGAAATCCCTCACTACGTACACCCAATTCACTTTCCCATTTTTCTACGAGTAGGGGTACTGTCTGCTTCATCCCTGCAATCATAATTTTATAGATATTTGAGATGTTATTTATTATTTTCTCAGACGTACACATTTGTTCACAGGGCAACAGTTCTTTCATATCTCTTATTGGCTGAGGGCGATATGCAACGAAGTGCCTCAGCTGACAGTACCTCCACTCGGTTACGTTCCAGTTTATTTTTATTTTTTTTAAATCCGATAACGTGATAATTTTCCCCTTCTCCAATATATCTTTTAACCGTACATCTTCCTCTCCCGTCCATTTACCATATTCCCTCCCCTCCCCTGGTGCAAAAAATTTCGTGTTTTGTAGTGGTATCAGTGGTGAATTGTATTTCCATTTTTCTCTAATGTGTATTATATCCCAAATTTTCAATGCTTGTCGTGTAATTATATGTGTATTAATATTCAACTTGGTGGAATCCAAATAATTTTTCCTAAATACGGTGTCACTCATAGTGTTTTCTATTTTTACCCAATTTTTTCCACTGTCTTTTTTCCCCCATTCTATCACACGTGTGAGGACTGATGCCTGATAATATTTTTTTGAAATTGGGTAACGCTAGCCCCCCTTCCATTTTACTTTTACTTAGCGTTGTATATTTTATCCTTGGTTTTTAATTTTTCCATACAAACCTAGTTATCAATGATTTTAGTGTCTTAAAAAAAGGCGTGTGGAATATGTATTGGTAACATTTGGAATTCGTACGATATTTTTGGGAGGATTGCCATCTTTATGATATTGATTCTCCCCATCCATGATAGAGCTCTTGGTGTTAATCTATTTATTTCTGTTTTTATTTCATTTAGTAGTGATAGGAAATTTACCTTATATAACTTTTCTGGGGTGGGTGTTAATTTAATTCCTATGTATTTTAATCCATCTTTTCTCCATACAAAGAGGAATTCACTTTTTAGCCTATCTCTCTCCTGTTTACTCGTATTGATACTTAATATCTCAGATTTTGTTTGGTTAATTTTTAGGTTTGAAAGTTCTCCATATTGCTTTAATATTTTATTATATTTGGCAAGGTGATCCTTGGGTTGGAGACATAGAGCAACACGTCATCTCAAAAGCCGCGACTTTATGCTCTACCTCTCCAACTTCTACCCCTCTAATATCTGGACATCTTCTTATTGTTGCGAGAAGGGGTTCTAAAGAGATAACGAACAGCATTGGAGACAAGGGGCATCCTTGTCTCGTTCCATTATACATCTCAAATGGTTCAGACAGTGTCCCGTTGATTTTTATTTTGGCTGTAGGGGGACTATATAGTGTGCTAATCCATGCCATCATTCTGGGTCCTATACCCAGTTCCTCTAGAGTTCTTATCATGAATTCCCAGTTGACCCTGTCAAATGCTTTCTCAGCATCTATTGACAGTATCACACTTGGTATCCTATTTTTAAGCATCTGTTTCATCAGGAGGATCGTTCTAATCCCATTGTCTCTACCCTGTCTCCCAGGTATAAAACCTACCTTGTCATTATGAACCCACTCGTTCATTAACCCTTTCATCCTTGTTGCTAATATTTTTGTAAACAGCTTTGGAACTGCATTTAAGAGTGAAATAGGTCTATAACTAGAGCATAATTTTGAGTCTTTCACTTCTTTTAAAAATGACTGTGATAGAAGCTAGGAGGGCTTCTTTGCTCATATTAAACTGGGTACCTAGTCCATTCATATAACCTTTCAGCCTCTGGGCTAGAAGCTCTTTATACTTTTTATAGTAGCTAATAGTGAACCCATCCGGGCCTAGACTTTTTCCTGACGTGGTATCTTTTATGGCTCTTTCTATCTCCTGATCTGTAATTGTTGCCTCTAGAAGTATCAGTTTTTCCTTTTCTACTTTTTTAATTTTTGCCTTTTCTAAGTACGCTTTGATCTTCTCACTCCTAGCGGAATCAGTCTCTTGTTTGTCCTCTCCTCTTACAGCATATAGATTACCATAATATTTTTGAAATTCCCATGCTATCTCGGGAGTTGCATGGACTAATTTCCCATTTTTATTCTTGATCTTATCTATAAAATTCATAGCTTTTTTTTTTTTTTTAAGGATCCTTGCCAGATTTTTCCCAATTTTATTACCCTCAACATATTTCTCTCTTGCTACCCTATTGAATTCCTGTCTAATTTCCTGTTCTAACAAGTCCTTTAGTTCCTCTTTTTTTCTCTCTAATAGGGTCAGTTCTTCATCTATTATTTTTTTATATTTTTGTTCTAATTCATATACCTCTTTCATCAATCTATCTTTAGTTTTAGTCCTCTCTTTTTTCCTTTGTGCTCCTTTTGAAATTAGAATACCCCGCATATAAGCTTTTTGTGCTTCCCATACAATATTTTTCGATGTCTGATCTATATCATTGTTTTGAAAATAAAATTCCAATTCTTTCTCTATTTCCCTTCCCCACTTTTTATCCTTTATCAGTTCTTCATTAATTTTCCATGTGGTCATTTTAGGTTGCTCTCTAATCATTTTCATCTTTACTGTGATGGGGGAGTGATCTGACCAGGTCCTAATCCCAACCCTCACCTCGGTTACTTTTTCAATCCATCGATGTTCTATCAAAAAATAATCAATTCTCAAGTATGTCCCATGTACATTTTAATAACAAGTATAGTCCCTTTCTTTTGGATGGAGAATTCTCCATTTATCCGCCAGTTGACTTTGATAATTGATATAACTTTTTTCTAATCTTCTTTATCTGATGGTTTGTAATCCTTTGGGACCGCGAGGAATAATCTATTTTTGGATCGAGGCTCAGGTTGAGGTCCCCCGCCAGAATCACCCCTCCTTTTTTGAAGTTTAATAATTTCCCCATAATCTTCCCCAAGTAGGCCACCTGCCCTTCATTAGGACTGTATATATTTACTAATGTAACTTCCTCATCATATAACTTCCCTTTCAAAAAGAGGAATCTTCCCTCCGGGTCAACCAGCCTATCTTCTAAGACGAATCTCACTCCTCTAGAGAGGCCAATAGCCACACCTCTAGATTTCTTCTAAAATGAGTCTGCATAATATTATATAGAGTGATTTCGGGAATACAACCTGATATTCGATGAATGAGTAATATAAGTCTCCTGTAAAAATATTACGTCCGCATTTAAGTATTTAATTTCCCCCAGGATTTTTTGTCTCTTCACTGGCGAATTCATTCCTCGTACATTATAAGACATAAAATGTACTACTGACATCCCCTTATTTTGATTTTTTTTCCCTATTTTTCCTTTCCTTGTCTTTGGCTTTACTCCTTATTTTTTTTTCCCTTACCACTCTTATATTTATTAAGCTGGTGTCTCCGGAGGTCTGACTCCTCACAGGGGGCCGAGGATTTTTGCTTAGTATAGGGACGGGTTACACTTTTACTATTATTTTTTCCTGAGTGGTTGGTCCTTGGTCCTTGGTTCCTCCTCTCTTCCTAGTTCACTGTCCCCCATTATCTGTGTACTTTCTCTAGACAGTTCAAGACTATCCTCTCCACTCACTCCTGTAGATTTTTGGCCTCTAGATTTTTTATTTCCCTCTATATTTTGTTTTGGTTTTACAACAGGTTGTTTTTCAGTAATCGAGTTTTGCCCTTTTCCATCCGGGGTCATATACATTTTAATAGTCCCTGGACTGGCAGTTACTTTTGCTGGTTTCCCTGTCCCCTCTTTTGTCTGTTTATTCTTCATCTTTATCTTAAGGGTTCTTTTCAAACACGTGAGAGATTATTATTTTATCTCCAACCTCTGTCTGTTTTACCTGCCTCTCTATTGTTTCCTGGGGATTTGATAAGACCCTCGGCTTCGTTAAATTTCTTTATGGCTAACTCCAGCACCGTTCAGTCCTGCCAAAGGAAACCATAGCAAATACCCCTTTTAGACTGGGACACAGAAAAACCAGGAAATTCTTTATTAAGTCCAGCAATTTTCTAATAATCTTTCCAAAGAGAGTTATGGCAGACACCCATTTTTAGGCAGGCACACCCAAAAGTTCCCCGCGGCTTTTAATCAATCTTTCCAAAAAAGATCTTTGCAGACACCCCTTTTGATCCGGGCAGCGGGAGAGCCAGGGAGTTCCTGTGTAAATTAAATCCAACAGCTTTCAGGTAATCTTTCCCGAGGAAATTATGACAGACACCCCTTTTTAAACAGGAAGACAGAATAGTCAGGAGGATTCCTTTTGAATTGAAACCCACAACTTTTAGATACTTTTTCCAACAGCAAGTTATGACAGACACCCCTTTTAGTTCTATATCGGTTAAATCAGACAACTTTCATTTACTCTTTCCAGGGGAAGTTATGGCAGCCACCTCTTTTAAGTAGGGAGCAGGATAACCAGGAAGTTCCTTATGGAATAAATCCAGTAACTTTTTAGTAATCTTTCAAAGAAAGTTATGACAGTCACCCCTTTTAGAGAGGAGTACAGGGGGGCAAAAAAGTTCCTTATAGATTAAATCCAGTAGCTTTCAAGTAATCTTTCCAAAGAAAGTTATGACAGGCCCCCCTTTTTAAGCAAGGTGGTAGGGAAGCCAGGAAGTTCCTTATAGATTTGATTCCGCAGCTTTCAGATAATCTTTCCAGAGAGAGTTACGACAGAGGCCCCTTTTAGACAGGAATACAAGCATGCCAGAAAATTCCTCATAGATTCAAATCCAGCAGTTTTCAAAATAATTTTTCCAAAAAAGAAAATTATGGCATACCCCCCTTTCATATAATCTGTTCCAAAGAGGGTTGTGACAGACACCTCCCCTGGACAGGGGACTATATAACCAGAAAGTTCCTTATAGATTCAATCCCGCAACTTTAAAGTAATCTTTCCAACGAGAGCTATGTCAAACGCCCCTCTTAGAGAGGAAAACAGGATAGCAAGAAAGTTCTTTATAGATTAAATCCACCAGCTTTCAGATAAACCTTCCACAGAAGGATATTACAGACACCCCTTTTTTAAACGGGGTGATAAGATGGTCCGGGGGTTCCTTATACATTTAATTCTGTGGCTTTCAAATAATCTTTTCAAAGAGAGTCATAACTAAGTGTGACTGTGCAATGCAGGATGAATGACACTGGGTTAATGGGTTGGGTTAAAATCAGTAAAGAATTCATTGGTTTATTTGAGCAGTGAATCTTTGATAAATAGATCCCTTGGCCTTTCTAATTTTGATCTTTTATTTGAGATTGCTGAGAATTGTTATATGGTTGAAACAAGATTTCAGGTTTTATAGTTTCTAGTAAATAAAATCCATAGCTATAATTGCAGAATAAGTAAAAAAGAGGTTTGCCTGGGGCAGAAACTATTGCCCATGTAGTAAAAATGACACACAGTGGTTGATTCGCTAAAGGCAAAATAGACTGCTCACTCACAATTTGCAATTTATCAAGAAAAATTATTTTGAACTTCACAGAAAATGTATTTTAATTTTTGGAATATAATAAAAATGCCATTTACAAAGCATACACAATGCCAGGAACCCCCCCCCCCCCCAAAAAAAAAAAAAAGAAAAAACAGTATACAGTAAAACCTTGGTTTGAGAGTAACTTGGTTTAAGAGCGCTTTGCAAGACAAGCAAAATTTTCAAATAAATTTTGACTTGATATACAAGCAATGTCTTGATATACAAGTAGCCTCAAGTCACAGCGGAGTATAAAAGAGAAGAGAGGCGCCTCTAAGTGTAGCAATATGGTTAAATTTAATGAAGGTACAACATTTAGCAGGGGTAAAGCTGTCCACATAGGACCATCCTCCGCACCATCATCTACGTCATCCCTTCCATGCTGCCCCTCGCTTTCAGATCGCTTTACTGCAGGGTGGTCTTCCCGGTCAGGATTACAGACTAGCAGCCGGCGGTGCAGAAGATAGTCTATGTGGAAAGCTTTACCCCGGATGCCTGCATACTTAGATGTGCCTGTTTTATTCATCAACCATGAATTGCTAAATGTTGTACCTTCATTAAATGTAACCATATTGCTACCCTGGAGCTCCTTCTGGATTTTGCTTCCAATCCCCTTGTGGAAGCAGCTATTTGTGAATGGACATTTTATGGTTACACAACCTATCACAATGCTATAATCTTTTTATATGGACTATAAATTGAAGGATTTATGAATACTGTAAATGGTTGTGGAACGAATCATCTGAGTTTCCATTATTTCTTATGGGGAAATTTGCTTTGATATAAGAGTGCTTTGGATTACAAACATGCTTCCGGAACGAATTATGCTCGCAATCCAAGGTTTTACTGTATTTGCTTGTCCACCATGGAATAATGGAAGGCAGCAGCACATCACCTCATTCACCAGGAGTAAGGGAAAATTCCCTTTCAAAGTGAACAATCTTTTTGCCTTTAGTAAATCAATCTCTCAGGGCTTATGCTATCAAGTAGGAGAAAGGATAGTTCACAGTGATTATGTATACCTACAAGAAGGAGAAGTGATGGTTTCTTAGTGTGTGACAATGAATGTAAAAGAGTTAGGAGGAAGTGTGATGGTCTGGGGTTCTTTTGCTGAATCCAGAGGCGGTGACTGGCACTCTGAACATTAGGCCTAAAACAGCATTGTGCAGTCCCTATGCAATACCCTCTGATCTATACCTAGTTGTTAAAAGGTTAATCCTACGGCAAGACAATGACCCAAAACAAACCACCAAGCTTTTTCAGAACTACTTGAGAAGAAAAGGAGATGGTAGTAGGCTTCAAATCATGAAATGACCAGTACTGTCTCCAGACTTACACCACATCAAGCTGCATGGAGATGGACTGAATAGTAAGAACAAAGCAACCTACAAGTGCAATGCAGTGGTGGAAAAAACTGCAGCCATATGGGGTAGAACTTTCTAAAAAATATTTGATTTCTATTATACAAAGAATGCCAGGAGTGTGCTCAGTTTCAATATCTGCAAACAGGGTACAGCAGTTTGATGAGTCAAACATTTAGATTATGTTAAAGGGATTCCGTGATTTCATTTTTATCAGTAAGTGTTGCACATATGTATTACATTCATTTTTATTACCACAAGTGGAATTTCCCTTTTATTTTAAAATAACTCCCTGGGGGACCTTCTATGGGGTCTATGTTCTGTATTTTTTAAGTAGAAACCAGAATGGAAATTTCAATTGCTGGCAATGTAAAACCATTTTTTCTTTTGGAATGTCAGTCCTTAAAAAAATCAATGCCTTCTGGCTTAATGGAATTCTTTTATTTTCTTTTTGTACTGGTACATGTTCCCCAGGGCAGTGCCCACCTCCACGCTACTTATTTTTTTACAACCCTTTGCCTATTAGCCCAGAAAATTGGCATTTTTTATTTAACCGATTCAAGTAATTGATCTCAGTGGGGTTCAGGTTCAGCATCAAAATACTACTTGAACCAAACCCAGGACCAGGGGCAGTTTGACTCTTCCCTACCTGTTACATTAGGATTAATGTCTGTGTTTGTACAGCTGCTGAACCTCCCTAGACTTACATGGGCTGCCTGCAAGCTGCACCTGGCAGCTCCAAAAACATCTGGCTGCATAATCAAATAGCTTATTCACGGTGTACGGGTCACGTGTGAATGGGGCCTTAGTTTGAAGTTCAACATTTTGAAACAGAAATTCAAGAACTATGGACCATTTTTGTTTTAGGTGCGTATTTATCAATGTTTTTGTCTGATATACCCATATGGAAGAAAAATATATTTCCAATATATTTAGGGAAAAAAAAATTAGAAATATATTGAATATGGCCAAAATTGTAGCATTTCAAATATATTTCCAATATATTTGGGAAAAATAAAAAATGTTTTTTTAAAATATATTTTAAATATATTTTTCTTCCATGTGGGTAGAACCGAAGCTGGCAGATACATTTAGGTCAAATCACTTTTGATTGACATGGCAATTACATTCTTAGCCATCTTGGAGAGGGACGCATACATTGCAGTGAAAAACTTCAATAAACTTTCAGTATACATTTCCCACATTCAACATATTCACATAAATCATTGGATTGGTTTGCCAAATGTTTATTTATAATATACAGTAATTACAGTTTATTTTCACAGTTGCTCTGATGAACCCTTTTGTATTGAATCAGATGTGTCTGCTGTCTAAACCTCTGATCAGATTTGGAACATTTAGTTTCCTTTTCTTATGTGTGAGTTTTCCTGCGCTATTCTACTTAATTGTAAAACCTTTTCATTTTTAAACAACTTGGCACCAGTATAACATAGATTTACTGTGGCAAGGAGGCACTGCTGCGCCGGAACATGTACTAGGTACGTGATCCAACACTTCCGTGTCTGGGGCGGGAACTGATCTGCAGGTACCATGGACTCCATGTCCACCGACACCCGCTAATCATTAGGCAGAGAGTCAGAACGGTGATGTGCCTATGTAAACAAGGCACATCGCTGTTCTGTCAGTAAAGAAGGCATTGATCATGTGTTTCTGTAAAGAAGGAACATGGATCAATGCCTTCCCCTAGTAAAAGCACCTCCCACACTGTGTACACAAACACTGGCTAGGCACACAGTTAACCTTTTGATTGCCTCTGATGTTTAAACCCATCCCAACCATTAGTTTTGGAATTTATTTTACAAAAAATATGAAGCAAAATACACGTTGGCCTAAACTTATAAACAAATTAGATTTTTTTCATTTTTTTAATTGGATGTGTTTTTTACCGCTTGCCGACCAGCCACCACAGATGTACTGCGGTTGGCTCTCCCAGGCAAAACCCCATACGTGTACGGCGCTCGCCTGGTAGGAGATAGGGGGCGAGCGTGTGCTACCAGCGGCGCGCTCCCACCCCCACTCATCAGCGGGAAAGCCAGTGCGGATGTCAGGTGGCTCCGATGGCCGCCTGACACCGGCAATCTCCCTCCGCTGACAGAGAAGGACGGACAGCTGATGTAAACACAGCCATTTGTACTTCTCCCTGAAGTGATCACAGACGTCCTGCTATATAGGATCACATGTCTCTGTGATGAATTCACAAGCTACGCCCCCCACAGTTAGAATCACACCCCTAGGGTCACATTTAACCCCTTGATCACCAATACTGTTAACCCCTTCCCTGC
This sequence comes from Pelophylax lessonae, assembly GCF_965119305.1. Classification (NCBI taxonomy): domain Eukaryota; kingdom Metazoa; phylum Chordata; class Amphibia; order Anura; family Ranidae; genus Pelophylax; species Pelophylax lessonae. The sequence continues at coordinate 610,214,385 of NC_138771.1, read as the reverse complement.
CAGTGTCATTATTACAGTAACAGTGCATATTTATAGCACTGATTACTGTAGTAATGTCACTGGTAACCCCCAAAAGTGTCAAAAATGTCAGTTAGGGGTCCGATCCGTCCGCCGCAATCTCGCTGTCCCGCAAAAAAAAAAATTGCAGATCGCCGCCATTACTAGTAAAAAAAAAAATATACAATAAAAATGACAAATCTTTCCCGTAGTTAGTAAACGCAATAACTTTTGCGCAAACCGTTCAAAATATGCTTAATGTGATTTTTTTACTAAAAATATGTAGCAGAAAACAAATTGGCCTAAAATGTTAAAAAATTTTGATTTATACATTTATTTTGGGGAATGTTATATATCAGAATGTAAAAAATATTGTTTTTTTTTTTCAAAATTGTTGTTCTTTTTTTCAAAAGTTAAAAATCGCACAGGTGATCAAATACCACCAAAAGAAGACTCTATTTGTGGGGGAAAAAAAAGGACATACATTTAATTTGGGTACAGCAACGTATGACCGCGCAATTCTCAGTTAAAGTAACGCAGTGCCGAATCGCAAAATATAACCTGGTCAGGAATGGGGTAAAATCTTTGGGTCTTAAATTAGTTAAAAATATGCTCATTGAGAATTTTTTTGGTCAAAGACATGTAGCTAAATACATTTTGGGCTAAATATATGACAAAAATTGAATATATTGAATATTTTTTAACTGTCAAAGTAGAAAATGTCAATTTTTTTGCAAAATTCTCTTTTTTTTTAATAATATCGCAAAAAATGAAAAGCACAGAGGTGATCAAATACCAGCAAAGGAAAGCTCTGGTTGTGAGAAAAAAAGGACGTAAATTTAGTTTGGGTACAGCGTTTCATGACCGCGCAATTTTCAGTTTAATTCGTGCTGTGCCAAGTTGAAAAAAGTGGCCTGGACTTTAACCACTTAAGCCCTGGAAGATTTTACCCCCTTCCTGACCAGGGCCTATTTTGCGATTCGGCACTGCGTGACTTTAATGGAAAATTGTGCGGTCGTGCGACGCTGTGCCCAAATTAAATTGACATTTTTTTCCCACAAACAGAGCTTTCTTTTGGTGGTATTTGATCACCTGTGCGATTTTTTGATCATGCGCTTATAAACAAAAAAAGAGCGACAATTTTGCAAAAATTAAATATTTTTCAAATTTTTTTATATGAAATTCCCCCAAAAAAATGTAAAAATCTAATTTTTTTACATTTCAGGCCAATTTGTTTTCTGCTACATATGTTTGGTAAAAAAATCGCAAAAAACGTATTTTCATTGGTTTGCGCAAAAGTTATTGCGTTTACTAACTAAGGGAAAGATTTTTGTCATTTTTATTTTTATTTTTTTTTTTATCGAGTAATGGCGGCGATCTGCGTTTTTTTTTTTGCGGAACCTCGACATTGCGGCGGACAGATCGGACCCTTGACTGACATTTTTGACACTTTTGAGGGTACCAGTGACATTACTACGGTAATCAGTGCTATACATATGCACTGTTACTGTAAAAATTACACTGGGAGGGAAGGGGTTAACTTTATTGGAGAGGGAGGGGTTAAGTGTGTCCCTAGGGGCATGCTTCTAACTGTGATTGGATGTGGCTGCGTGTGTAACAGCAGAGATCAACGGTCCTACATAGCAGGACCGTTAGATCTCTGCTGTTACACAGGGGAGAAAGACAGGAGGCTTTGTTTACATTAGCTGCCTGCCTTTCTCCCGCTGTATCTGGCGATCGCGAGTGACCGGCGGACATCGGGTCCGCCGGTCACATGCGCCGGCTGCTTAGGGAACGAGTGGGGGCGGTGCGCGCCTCCGGCGGCACACGCTCGCCTCCGGCGACACACGCTCGCCCCCTATTGGCTCACAGGCTAGTGACCTACCGGTACGTCACTTTGCCTGTGAGGGGCTGACCGCCGCCGTATATAGTCGGGCGGCGATCAGCAAGGGATTAAGCAGAAAAATCCTCCGGTCCTAAAGTGGTTAAAGTAACACAGTGTCGTGTCACAAAAAAGGGCCTGGTCATGAAAGGGGGTAAATCTTTTGGAGGTCAAGTGGTTAGGAATCAGGACACAACCTCTTTCCTTAAGTCTTCTGATCACAAGAACATTTTTTTCTATTGTACTATGCACTCTCTGAACATCTAAATGACTTCCCTATGTCTTTTCAGGTGTTGAGTCAGATTTGACTTTTGAGAGAAGCACTTTGCACATTTTGAACATCTAAATTGCTTCTCTACTGTGTGGACCTTCTGATGTTCACTCAGCTTTGATTGATTTCTAAAACATTTATTGCATTCAGAGCATTGATTTGGCTTCTCTCCAGTGTGAATCCTCTGATGGCTCATAAGATTGCCTATATCGCGGAAATATTTTTTGCATTCGGAGCACTGATATGGCTTCTCTCCTGTGTGAATCCTCTGATGTCTAGAAAGACTGGACATTTTTGAGAAGCACTTGTTACATTCTGAACATTTAAAAGGCTTCTCTTCTGTATGACTCCTCTGATGACTTGTGAGATTTGCTTTTTGGTAAAAAGATCTGTCACATTCAGTACACTGGTACGACTTCACTCCTATGTGAACCATCTTGTGTTTAATCAATGAACTATAGTATGAAAACTTTTGATCACATTTAGAACAATGGTATGGCTTCTCTCCTGTGTGAATCCTCAGATGCTGAATAAGGTGATCCTTGCGAAAGAAGCTCTTGTCACATTCTGAACACATAAATGGCTTTTCCCCTGTGTGAATCCTCAGATGCTGAATAAGATGTTGCTTTCGTGAAAAACTCCTGTCACATTCTGAACACATAAATGGCTTTGCCCCTATGTGAATCCTCTGATGATAAATTAGATTAGATTTTGCTCTAAAAGATCTGTCGCACTCAGTGTAAGAAAATGGCTTTTCGTCTTCTCCATCCATCATACTTTGCTGTAAAGCTCTTTCACAATATCTTCACTTTCATCCACCTGAAATGTAAAATAAATAATTATAGAAATAAATTAAATACTAGCAGAGTAGAAAATTAGTAATATTTGAAAATAGGCATTTGTTAAGTAATGTGCAATTTCAGAAATATAGTTTGTTAGGAGACTTAGTAGCTTATTGAAAATGGAAAGTAGAGTTTGCTATCCACTTTTCTTTAAAAATGACTAGGTTACAACGCGTTGTAATTTGCATGCTGTAGCTCATTATTAAAATGCTGGCTGCAGTTTGGAGGCTGCCGTAGGTCATAGAATTTTCTCTGCTTAAAGAAGCAGAGAGAATGTTGCGATACTTGAGTTTGACAGGTCCGATTCACACTTGGCGTTTTGGAATCAATGACAGAATTACGGTTATTCTGCCTGCGATCACAAATTGTGCAGCAATTGCTGCAAAACACACAACATTCATGCTTAATGGCAACCCAAACGCAGTGTGATTTCGCCATGATTGTCGCTCAACAGAATTGTGTGGCAATCGTAGCTAAGTGCATGTTTAAATATTGTGTGAACATTACCTAAAAAGCTGAGTAAGCATCTTTTCCATGACAAACGCACATAGGGCAGCCTATTCAGTTGACTATGCATAACATGTGGATACGCGTATAAATTGTACTAGAATGAGTTCTTCCTATATGACATGTGAATAAAGGCCCACATTTGCAGTGCCTCTCTTTCTTCTAAGCAACAGCATGGCTGTGGTTTGGCAATATCACTGCTTTTTATCTTTGCCCCTTTGTGAGCTTGTCGATAATGGGAAATGTGGAAAGTCTTATAGAAGTAAATAAAAATACACTTATATAATGTAATTATATGTAAACATTTTTAAGGCTCCGTTCACATATAGGCATCTTGAATCACGATGGAGTCACCACAATTTTGCCTACAATCTCAAGGCACGCTGTTAAAATGTAACATTGTACATCAGCATGTTCAGGTGCCATTCATTTCAATGGCACCTAAATATGAAGGGATATTCTACCACGATTGTCATGCTGCAATCGCGCAAAAAAATCACGCAGCATGTGTCGCCACAAAGAAGTTCTGGAAATTCTGAAGGTTCTGGCTGAAATTTGTTTTACACGATTGCAGTGTGATTTGGCGTGTGACAATCACAGCAGAATCATCCTTCTTTTTTAGGTGCCTTGAAAAGAATGGCACCTGAACGTGCTGATGTGTGATTTGACAGTGCGTTTTGCCAATTGCGGAAGAATCGTGGTGATTCCACCGCGCGATTCAAAACGCCTATGTGAATGGAGCCCAAGTCCACTAGATATGTAAAAAAATGTTAAGTGCACTTAAATAACATCTGTCATAATTACGAATGAGCTGGGTTTGGAGGAAAGACAATAGGAGGGAATGTAAATGTAACATCCATGGTTTGCACTTATCATTAGCATTTACAAGAGATGATATTGTGATTGTAATATCAATGAACGAGGAAGCTGTATAAGGTATACAGACACTTATAGACATTTGTTAGGTGCCAAAATTTACAACACAGGTGTATGTATTATATAAAATCCCAATTAATACATACAGTTGAATTTACAACTCAGACATTGTTAAAACCAATGACAACTGGATAAATATGACACATATATATCCCAAAATAAACGCATGTAATGCAAAATAAATAAGGTTTCACCTGTCATATTTCCTTTGTATGAATTATCAGCATTGTTGGTTCCAGCATGTTCTGCACTTGTGCTTCATCAGGGAACCACTTAGGAATCAACGTAAACCATTCTAACCACCCAAATGGATAAACCAGGTGGCTCAAGGGTCCAACCCCAGGGGAACCCCAAATTAATCAATGAATCCAAAGGAAGGCACAGAGTGGACCACAGGAGGAGATAATAAGGAGACATGCAACATCAGAACAGGGCGGTACAACCAAGATCAAACAGGGTCACTCAAAGGTGTCTATCAAATGCCAAAACCCACGGGAACTTTGTTAGCATTAGGTGTCTGGCCATGCATGAGAGACTCCTGACTCCAACCTATATATTTTTTTCATTTTGGATAACGTAGAAAATGCTAAAACCCTTATCACTTTTATCTGGTCTGATTCCCATAAGGTGAATTTGCTTACTAGTATTCATTCACTTCGTGTAGTGAAATACAACAAGAAGTACAATTAAATATCTTCAAAGTGAGAGGAAATTCTCTCTTAGATAGTTTTCACTTTCACTGTCATTTGTCAGTTGTCCCCATTAGAAGATTTCCCCTGACCTTCTGTTCCAATATTAACCATACATTTTTGGATTTCCATAATTTCCAATTCTTTTTACAAATAAAAAAGAGCAAATCTCTCTAGTTTGGTCACTGACAGCAATAAAAAAGTGATAGGGGTTCTACCATACCACACTATCTAACATTTAAAGAAATGTTTTGGCTTTAAATATAATTGAAAATTCTGTTCACAAATAGTCAAATAAACCAATTTCACCTCAGGTATTTAATTATATAAATTATCTTCATTATAAAATATGAGCTTACAATGAACTATTGCACAAGTTTTCAAAAAGAAATACACAGTGTTTTTCATTATAGAATTTTTTTTTTTTTAAATAATATATCGTTCCTTAGGTTTTGAAAGGTGGGAGACTTAATGATTAGAGAAATGCGATTTTTAAATCTAATGTAATACAGCATTATAATACAATTATACAACACCCAGATGCAAATGACAAGGACTATCATAATTTGATAAGAAAATTCTAAGAACAAAAAAATGTAAATGGAAAGTTCTTTATCTTACCTGTTATGATGTAATATTGGGATCCTTCAGCTGCTCCTTGTTCTCCTTATCTGTCTGTATTCTTTCTACCTGTCTGAGTTCTGCTTTACCTTTTATTTACTTCACCCCCATTCAGTAACATGAGGGACCATTTGATTGGATAAAATGATCTATTCAGATCAGAACAATGTAAGGTGTGTTTCCAATTGCTCAAAGGTCAATTTGCCTTTTTATTTGTATTCAAGTTATTGCTGCAGTCAGATGACACGTTCATTAACATTTGAAGGTTTGGAGGGAAGACAATAGCAGGGAATGTAAATGTAAAATTCATGGTTTGCACTAATCATTAGCATTTATAAGAGATGATACTGTGATTGTAATATCAATGACAGAGGAAGCTGTAGAGGGTATACAGATACTTGTAGGCATTTGTGACTTTACAGTTTCATGTTATAGTATACTTGATACTTTAATTCTGTTTTTTTCCTTAAATCCCCACTTATGGCTGCTCTTATACTGTTTCCATAATACACTATATGACGATTTTTAGGTGACGGGTTCTCTTTAATGAGACACCAAGACCCCTGTTGTCTCATCTGTCTTCCAATTAATCTAATGCAGTGAGATATGCTGTGGAAAGTGGCACAAAAATGTGATATACTTGCTGGAAAAATAAACATGGGGCCCAGAAGTGAAATTTTGCTTCCAGCTCAGTAAGAGGAAGGAAAAGTGAGTGAACAGGAGTTTGCATGCATCTCTACCATGCCTGTCCTGGGTGCAACAATGGGCGCCGAAAACCTGCGTTACATGGTGGGGGGGGCAGCGAATGTGTTTAATCCTCTGCTGTCACCTCCATCATTGCAGATGGAGAAGCAGGAAGTGGCCTCATTTCATGAGTAAATTTACCAGCAGCACGGCTTTATTAAATTCAGCAGTGTTTCTCAACTCCGGTCCTCAGGGCACATTTACAGGCCAGATTTTAAGTATTACTTTGGGGAGATGCAGACTAGAATACTGCAACCACTGAGCAGCAAATTATATCACCTGTGATGTATTTCAGTTTTCTTGCAAAACTGGCCAGTTAGTGTGCCCTGAGGACTGGAGTTGAGAAACACTGAAATAAAGTATATATATTCATCTGATGAGGACATTTAATAAAAACGATGCTGTTTACATAAAACACAATATATATATATATATATATATATATATATATATATATATATATATATATATATATATATATATATATATATATACAGCTGCAAGAAAAAGTATGTGAACCCTTTGGAATGATATTGATTTCTGCACAAATTGGTCATAAAATGTGATCTGATCATCTTCTAAGTCACAACAATTGACAATCACAGTCTGCTTAAACTAATACTAAGAATGAAATGTTGCCATGTTGTTATTGAACACACCATGTAAACATTTACAGTGCAGGTGGAAAAAGTATGGGAACCCCTAGACTAATGACATCTCCAAGAGCTAATTGGAGTGAGATGTCAGCCAACTGGAGTCCAATCAATGAGATGAGATTGGAGGTGTTGGTTACAGCTGCCCTGCCCCATAAAAAACACACACCAGTTCTGGGTTTGCTTTTCACAAGAAGCTTTGCCTGATGTGAATTATGCCTCGCACAAAAGAGCTCTCAGAAGACCTACGATTAAGAATCGTTGACTTGCATAAAGCTGGAAAGGGTTATAAAAGTATCTCCAAAAGCCTTGCTGTTCATTAGTCCACGGTAAGACAAATTGTCTATGAATGGAGAAAGTTCAGAACTGCTGCTACTCTGAAAGACACAATAGGGGTTACTCTTCCTAATAGGGTCTAAATAAGAAATAGAGGGAGCATGCAGGGTTCCAGGGAAAAAGTATCCTGTTCTCCGCATTCCCCCTTATTCACATAAAGCTAATGGTGTCCTGAGATGGACAGTTCACAGATGTAAATGATAGGGCAGTCCAGTGTATAGGGATTCAGTGATTGTAGAAGGCACAGAGTCTCTATATATTAGGGAAGGAATTCGATACCTCCTCACTCACTGGTACTGTCCCGTCTGGTGCCGTACAGTTGCAGATCCGAGTATCCCATCCGCAGCAATGCGGTGTAAAGTGCCCAGCCTCCTAGGCTCCACTGAGCATGTACGGGAGGGGATGGGCTTGCGGCAATTTGTCACTGCAACGTGACTCCGTGCTTACGGCCTCCACGGAAATTAGGCATAAACACACCGTTGTCCAAGGTTGATGCCGTCAGAATGACGCAATGCTGACGCGTTTCACCAGCCAATCAGAGCTGTTTTCATCAGAGCTAGAGAAGTGCTCTGTGGTATCTCCCTTTAAAGGCCCCTGATTGGTAACACCTTTGGAAATTTCTGAATGATCAGACTTGTAGTGTATTTTAATAGCCACAAGATGCCCTCAGAGAGTCAGGACAGATAACGTCTTAACATACAAATCAAGCCACCCTACTCTTCCTAGGAGTGGCCGTCATGTAAAGATGACTGCAAGAGCACAGCGCAGACTGCTCAATGAGGTGAAGAAGAATCCTAGAGTGCCAGCTAAAGACTTACAAAAGTCACTGGCAAATGCTAACATCCCTGTTAGCGAATCTACAATATGTAAAACACTAAACAAGAATGGATTTCATGGGAGGATACCACAGAGGAAGCCACTGCTGTCCAAACAAAACATTGCTGCACGTTTACAGTTTGCACAAGAGCACCTGGATGTTCCACAGTAATACTGGCAAAATATTCTGTGGACAGATGAAACCAAAGTTGAGTTGTTTGGAAGAAACACACAACACTATGTGTGGCAAAAAAGAGGCACAGCACACCAACATCAAAACATCATTCAAATTGTGAAGTATGGTGGTGGGGGCATCATGGTTTGGGGCTGGATGGATTGCTATCATCGAAGGAAAAATTAATTTCCAAGTTTATCAAGACATTTTGCAGGAGAACATAAGGTCATCTGTCTACCAGCTGAAGCTCAACAGAAGATGGGTGTTGCAACAGGACAATGACCCAAAGCATAGAAGTTAATCAACAACAGAATGGCTTAAACAGGAGAAAATACGTCGTCTGAAGTGGCCCAGTCAGAGTCCTGACCTCAATCCGATTGAGATGCTGTGGCATGACCTCAAGAAAGCGATTCACACCAGACATTCCAAGAATATTGCTGAACTGAAACAGTTCTGTAAAGAGGAATGGTCAAGAATTACTCCTGACCGTTGTGCACGTCTGATCTGCATCTACAGGAAACGTTTGGTTGAAGTTATTGCTGCCAAAGGAGGTTCAACCAGTTATTAAATCCAATGGTTCACATAATTTTTCCACTTGCACTGTTAATGTTTACATTGTGTGTTCAAATAAAACATGGCAACATTTCATTCTTTGTGTGTTATTAGTTTAAGCAGACTGTGATTGTCTATTGTTGTGACTTAGATGATGATCAGATCACATTTTATGAAATAATTTGCATTTAGCTAGCACTTGTGATCTATTTGACCGCACTTTTATAAAATGTATGCTTTACTCTTTCTTACATAAAAGGGCTATTGACCATTTTTTTTAGGGGTATATTTATCATTGATTTTGATTATTATTAAACCAAAGCTGAGGGATTAAATTTAAATCAAGTTGCTTTTGATCGCTTTGACAGTTACTGTAAATTATTTCTGTATGGGAGAAGCAAATCTATGACATATGGTACACATCTTTGGCAGTGAAAAGCCTAATGTAGAACTTAACTCCCAAAAAGGATGATTCCATTTTAACACTCTGTCTCTCACCAGGTAGAATTGCTTTTAATCTATTTTATTTTTTTATTAAATGCACCATCCTCTTTGTCATTCTAGCCTAGGCCAGAATGACTAATACTTGATCGTGTACCATCTCCCAGGACGCTGCAGGATTAACACAGATCAGCCATAGGTTGGGCTTGGTGGTGGCTCCAGTAAATCATCAAAGCTGGATGCCAGCACCCAGAGGAGGCAGCCATCTAAACAGGCAGGGGTTGCACAGGCAGGGATTGCATTGGCAACTATCATCTTGGATAAAGTATTAATATTGGATTAAGTATTACACTTCGGCTCAGCACTATCTAAAAGCTCTTCTCTATCCCTCCACTGGTAATCTATGCTGCTTTCAAAATCCACCTTCAACTAAAATAGAATATTTGTTTCTAATTTGCTCAATGGTAATCTTTGCTGCTTTCAAAATCCACCTTCAACTGAAATAGAATCTTTGTTTCTAATTTGCTCGATGGTAATCTATGCTGCTTTCAAAATCCACCTTCAACTGAAATAGAATCTTTGTTTCTAATTTGCTCAATGGTAATCTATGCTGCTTTCAAAATACACCTTCAACTGAAATAGAATCTTTGTTTCTAATTTGCTCAATGGTAATCTATGCTGCTTTCAAAATCCACCTTCAACTGAAATAGAATCTTTGTTTTTAATTTGCTCAATGGTAATCTATGCTGCTTTTAAAATCCACCTTCAACTGAAATAGAATCTTTGTTTCTGATTTGCTCAATGGTAATCTATGCTGCTTTCAAAATCTTTACCTCTGTCCATAGAACACTGTTGTTTGTTTTGCTTTCTCTTGTCTATACCTAAATTATGAGCTGTTCTTATCTTTATTACTCTGCCATTCTGCTCTCTTGCTATTTTTTGCAGTCTGTTTCTGGTGTGAGAAATTTATTCTGTCAGCCATGTGTCCCTCCTATGCAATCCTTATTAATAATTGGCAATACCTCCACCCAACTCAGTATAAATGTAAGTCCTTTCTAGGGGAAGCACAGGCAGGGATTGCATTGGCAACTATAATCTAGGATAAAGTATTATTATTGGATTAAGTATTACACTTCGCCTCAGCACTTTAGCGAATGCACAAAGTGAACATCCAAAGCATACAACTGCAAACCAACAGACAGACTACAGGTGACCTGAGGCTTTATACAACTTTCCATCTCACATTCTGTCTACTTCTCAATCTCACAACCCTGTATTATGCAATCCTTAATTCTCCTTCTCATGTTTGCATCCTCTCTCCTAAAACTTTCTCTCCTTTACCCCTCTTCTCCGCCCCACAGCTTGTATATATCACCCTCACTCCTATCCTCATCTTTATACTGCACTCATCAACTCCTGCTGATTCTCAACCCACACACCAATAAAACCTACAGGACACTGAGATGTGTCCCCCCTCATATATCATACTCCCATATCACCTCCCTCACCCTTCTGCTTCTCCTTACCTCTGGAGATATTTCCCCAAATCCTGGACCCCCATCATATACCTTTGGCAAACATACCCGTCACCCCCTATCCTCTGACACCAGCCGAAATCCACACAATCTGGTTTCTATTCCTCTTCTGCCTAGAGCCAACTTCCCCTTCTCCTGTGCCCTCTGCAATGCCCGCTCTGTTTGCAACAAACTCACCTCTCCATGACCTATTTATCACAAACTCCTTCAACCTGCTTGCAATTACTGAGACCTGGCTTCAAGAATGTGACTATCCTTCTCCTGCTGCCCTCTCCCATGGTGGCCTCCTGTGGACTCACTCTCCCAGGCCTAGTGGAAGGAAAGGAGGTGGGGTTGGAATTCTGCTTTCCCCTCAAAGCACTTTTCAGGTTCTTCATCCACCCCCTTCTCTGTTTCTCTCCTCATTTGAAGCTCACTATATTTGTCTATTCTCTCCAGTTTTGTTAAGAATTGCTGTGATCTACCGGCCTCCTGGACCGGTATCAGGCTTCCTTGATGACTTCTCTGCCTGGCTACCCTACTTTCTCTCTTCTGAAATTCCCACAATCATTCTTGGAGACTTCAACATCCCTGTTAATCTTAACACTCCTGCTACTTTTGAGCTTAACCTCCTCTTTTGACCTAAAACAATGGACACATGCTTCTACACACTCTAATGGCAACAGCCTTGACCTCATGTTTTCCTACCTATGCACCCCTCGCAACCTCTCCAACATTCCATTCCCTCTCTCTGATCACCACCTCATTCGTTTCAGTCTCTCCTTGTCCTCCTCCTTACCTTCCAACTACCAAACAATTACCAGTAGAAACCTTCGCCTTCTTAACCCTTCATTTCTTTTTTCTGCTACAGATTGTCTCTTCAACACAATCTCATCCCTTTCCTGCCCCAACATGGCCACTTCTGTCTACAACAGTTCACTGTCATCTACCCTGGATGCTTTGGCCCCCCTCACTACACACAGAATCAGGCCCCGACCGCTACAACCCTGGCAGACAGACAATACCAGAAGCCTCAAAAAACGTAGTCGCGCTCTTGAGCGTCTGTGGCGTAAGACTAAGTCACAGCAAGATTTCAGCCAATATAAATCTGCCCTTCAAAAATACAGTTCCTGCCTCCACACTGCCAAGCAGACCTACTTTATCACTCTCATTAACACCCTCTCACACAGTCCCCGTCAACTCTTTTCTACCTTTAAAGCTCTACTTCGTCCTCCATTGCTTCCACCCACTAACCTACTCACTGCCCAAGAGATTGCCAATCACTTCAAAAATAAGATTGATACAATTCATGAAGAGATCTTTACACTACAGATATCTCCCTCACCTTACACACCTTGTCCTCCTGCACAATCAATACTTCCCTTGTTTAACCCAACTACTGTAGAGGAAGTCACTAAATATTTTTCTAATGCCCACCTAACTTCCTGCCCCCTGGACCCTGTCCCTTCTCAAATACTACGGTCACCCTCTGACTCTATCCTACACTCTTTAACTCATATCTTCAACCTCTCCCTCTCCACTGGCATCTTCCTCAACTCTCTAAAACATGCGCTAGTAACTCCCATACCAAAGAAAGCCTCACCAGACCCCAATCTTAATAACTTAAGACCCATCTCCTTACTCCCTTTTGCTTCCAAACTCCTTGAACGTTTAGTCTACGACCACCTGAGCAAGCACCTCATTGAGAATAACCTCCTTGATCCCCTTCAGTCTGGATTTCGCCAGCAACACCCCTCTCTCCTAAAACTTACAAATGACTTACTAACAGCTAAAACCAATGGTCACTACTCAATACTCTTACTCTTGGACCTCTCTGCTGCCTTTGATACTGTTGACCACCCCCTCCTTCTCAAAAAACTCAGTTTGCTCGGTCTCCGTGGCTGTGCTCTCCATTGGTTTGAATCTTACCTATCTCACTGCACCTTCAGTGTCAGTGTTACTTACAATTCCACTTACTCCCCTGCAACCCCTCTTACTGTTGGGGTCCCCCAAGGTTCTGTCCTTGGACCGCTACTATTCTCAATTTATACCTCCTCCCTGGGTCAGTTAATAGCCTCCCATGGCTTCCACTACCACTTCTATGCTGATGACACCCAAATCTACCTCTCTACCCCTCAGGTCACCCCATCAGTCTCCTCCCTCATCACTGATCTACTAACAGACATATCAGCCTGGATGTCTCACCCCTTCCTCAAACTGAATCTATCTAAAACCGAGCTCATAATATTTCCTCCTCCACGTGCTCCTTCCCCGGAATTCTCTGTCAAGATCAATGGAACAACTATCAGTCCTTCCACACATGCCAGGGTGCTAGGGGTAACCCTGGACTCTGCACTGTCCTTTCAGGCTAACATCCAATTCCTGTCCAAATCATGCCGCCTTAACCTCCGCAACATCACTAGAATACAGCCCTTTTTAACCAATGACACCACCAAGCTTTTAATTCACGCCCTGGTTATCTCTCGCCTCGACTATTGCAACTCCCTCCTCATTGGATTACCCTTACATAGATTATCCCCTCTTCAATCCATAATTAATGCTGCTGTAAGACTTATCCACCTTACCAACCGTTCAGTGTCCTCCACCCCTCTCTGTCAATCCCTTCACTGGCTTCCACTCACCCAACGAATAAAAATCAAAGTGCTAACAATAGTTTACAAAGCCATCCACAACTCTGCCCCCAGCTACATCACTAACCTGATCTCAAAATATCAACCAAGCCGCTCTCTTCGGTCCTCCCAAGACCTCCTGCTCTCTAGCTCCCTTGTCACCTCTTCCCATGCGAGCCTCCAGGATTTCTCCAGAGCTTCTCCCATTCTTTGGAACTCTCTACCCCAATCTGTCCGACTGTCCCCTAATCCATCTTTAGAGGATCCCTAAAAACCCTTCTCTTTAACGAAGCCTATCCGGCTACTAACTAATAACACTGTTTCACTTGCTCCATTAGCTCATCCCCCACAGCTATTGCCTTTTGTATCAATTGACCCTCCCTTTTAGATTGTAAGCTCTAACGAGCAGGGCCCTCTGATTCCTTTTGTTCCAAATTGTATTGTAACTGTAATGTCTGCCTTCATTTTGTTAAGCGCTGCGCAAACTGTTGGCGCTACATAAATCCTGTATAATAATAATAATAATAATCTAAACATTAGCACTCAAACAGCAGATCAGTTTATTTATTTTTTGCCCAATAAATTTTTTGTATTTAAGGAAATAAAAGCAAATTACAATATAATCATATAAACAATATATAAATACAAAACAGTATTTGGTGTAGATATGTCGTATAAGACTTATGCATATAAAACAAAACAGCATAAACAATATTCGTTCTTAATATCCAATGAGGATTCAATAACAAATTTAGCAAAATAAGAACTAATCTGTAATTGAGTTTTATCTTGTGTCATCGAACAAAATGGGGATGTGTCCTTATAGTTAGTTATTTATTTAAGTGGTTGTGTGGAATATGAGTCTAGGTAGTATATTGTTTCATTAAAGTAGTGTTCCATCAGGAACAGTGAGACGATAGACTAAGCTAAGCTGTGTATGAATAGAGGAGGGTAGGACGAGGGAAGAGAATTTAGGAGGGGAGGTAAAGGGTAGAGAGGAAGGAAGGAAATGATGGGTGGGGGAGTTAGCTCCTCTGTCTCAGACAAAACCCTTAATTTGTCTGTTTGACAATGCAGTATTGTGTGTGAGAGAGAAAAGTTGGAGAACATGTTATTGGTATGCTTGCAATTAATTATTTCGACACAAGTCCCCCGTACTCATCCCCTGATTAGTGGCGGGAGGCCTTGTATCTAATTGAAAAGTAGGACTTGTATATAGTGTGGCTCCTTTAGATTTAGCCTGTTAGCGTGGGGGATCAGTGTTTGTCTCACCCATCAAGCAGATCAATTTAAATAAACCTTCAGTATACATTTATCATATTAAAATATGTATCTTTGGATATCTCAGGTAAATGTTTAATCAAAATACAATTACAGGTTTCTCTTACAGTGGCCATGATGAATCTTCTTGTGTTGAATAAGATGTGTCTGTTGTGAAAAGCTCAAATCACATTGGAAACATTTAGCTCCCTTCTCCTTTGTGCAAGTTTTTTTGCACTGTCCTCCTTGATTGTAAAACATTTTCCATCTAGGAACAATGATACAACTTCTTTTCTGTATATCTTCTGATAACAAGAACATTTTTAATTTGTTCTAAGCACTTTCAGAATATCTGACTTTCCAATGTATTTTCATGTGTTGAGTCAGATTTGACTTTTGTGAGAAGCACTTAGCACATCTTGAACATCTAAATGGCTTCTATCCCATGTGGACCCTCTGGTGTCTGATCAGATGTGATTTATTTCTAAAACTTTTATTACACTCAGAGCACAGATATGGTTTCTCTCCTGTGTGAGTCTTTTGGTGTTGAGTAAGACTAGATATTTGTGAGAAGCACTTGTTACATTCTGAACATCTGAAAGGCTTCTCTCCTGTGTGAGTCTTCTGGTGTTGAGTAAGATGATGCTTTAGTGAGAAGCTTTTGTTACATTCCGAACATCTAAAAGGCTTCTCTCCAGTGTGGACCCTCTGGTGATCGATCAGATCTGAATTATTTCTAAAACCTTTATTGCATTCAGAGCACAGCAATGACTTCTCTCCTGTGTGGACCTTCTGGTGTCTGATCAGATTTGATTTATCTCTAAAACTTTTATTACATTCAGAACACAGATATGGCTTCTCTCCTGTGTGAGACCTCTGGTGTTTAGTAAGATGAGCCTCTTGTGAGAAACGTTTGTTACATTCTGAACATACAAAAGGCTTCTCTTCTGTATGAACACTTTGATGTCTCGTGAGCTTTGCTTTTGTACTAAAACATTTATCACATTCAGAACATGGATACAGCTTCACTCCTGTGTGAATCATCTGGTGTTCAGTCAGTGAACTACGTTGTGAAAACTTATGATCACATTCAGAACAATGGTATGGCTTCACTCCTGTGTGAATCCTCTGGTGAAGAAAAAGACTGGCCTTTTGTGAGAAGCTCTTGTCACATTCTGAACACATAAATGGCTTTTCCCATGTGTGAGTCCTCTGATGGTTAATTAAATGAATTTTTTGTCTAAAGGATTTGTCACACTCAGAGCAAGAAAATGGATTTCCATTTGTGCCATCCATCTTACTTCGTTGAAAAGCCTTTTTTTCAAATTTCCTCTCTTTAATCCACCTGCAATGAAATTTAAAATCAATCAATAAAATAGACAAAAGGAGACTAAACTGATTATCAATGCTGCCAAAGCACAGGACGGGGAAGATAAAACATTGTTTTAGGTAAACCAGCAATAGAAGGAAAAAAGACAATGGGATCGCTAAAGTGAAAACTGGGCACAACACTTATGTTAGGGAAACCTGTATGTAGTAAACCATTTAAACAATTTCTTCTGTTTAGTCTTCTCAGAAAATTCTAACAATAACAAGATGGGGAATAATATTGGTTCTAGTTATGGCAGTTAATTTTTAGGATTTCTGGAGACAGAGGTAGCAGAGGAACTAGCTCAGTTAAAGCTTTATAAAAAAAATGGGCCCTTATGGTATTCATCTCAGAGTTCTAAGAGAGATTTGAGGTATAATCGTTGGACCATTAACTGATCTTTTCACCCAAACTCTTCGAACAGGAGAAGTTCTCTATGCCTGGCGGACAGCTTATGATATACCTATCCACAAGAAAGGCAGCAAAATAGAAGCTGGCAATAACAGGCCGGTGAGTTTAACATCAGATGTAGTAAAGTTAATGGAATCACTCCTAAGGTTAATGGAATCACTCCTTAAAAACACACAACTTGCTGGACCAAAATCAGCATGTCTTTTCTGATGGCATATCATGTCAGACTAATCTGAATTTTTTTACTATATAGTATCACCAGTATTTTGGACCAGGGTGGTGCTATGGATATAGCCTATCTTGATTTCAGCAAGACATGTGATGTACATAACTATCTATTACAAAAGTTGTACAAGCTAAGACCTAACCCTTGGGAGGTTCAGTAAATATGCAGTTGGCTAAAGGATAGATACCAGAGCGTGGTTGTAAATTGGGTTCACTCGGAACAGAGACCAGTCACTAGTGGTGTACCACAAAGCTCTGTACTAGGTCCTGTTCTATTTAATCATTTAATATAATGATATAACTAAAGGGCTGTTGGGTAAGATATGTATTTTTGCTGACAACACAAAGGTGTGTAATAATGTTGATATCCCTGGAGGTGTCTGTAACATGGAAAACGATTTGGCATTGCTGGAAGATTGGTCAAAGCAGTGGAAACTGCAGTTCAATGTTTCTAAATGTAAAAGGATTCTAGGATGCATCCCCAGAGGGGTCATCAGCAGGAGGAGGGAAGTCCTGATTCCCCTATATACTGTACATCTTTAGTGAAATCTCATTTAGAATACGGTATCAGGTTCTGGGGACCATACTTATAAAAAGATATTGATAAGATAAAATTAGTCTAGAGATGAGTAACAAAAATAGTGAAAGCTCTAAGGGATGAAACATATCAAGAGAGGCTTTAGGAAATTATTATGTACAGTCTGGAGGAAAGAAGGAAAAGAGGAGACATGCTTAGAACCTTTAAATACATCAAGGGCTTTAATTCGGATCAAGAAGGCAGGATTTTCAGTATGAAACCAAGATCAAAAACACGGGGATAGGCCCTCAAACTAACTGGAGGAGAGTTAAAAACGAATCTGGAGGAGAGTTAAAAATTAATCTTAGAAAGTATTTTTTTACTAAAAGGGTAGTTGATGCTTGGATTAGAATTTGAGCAGAGGTATCGAGTCAGTCAACAGTAAGTGGTTTCAAACATGCCTGGGACAATCATAGATTTATACTCAAAGAAAGTTAACAAAAACAAATGGGCAGACTTGATGTACCACTTGATATTTTTTCTGCTGTCACTTTTCTCTGTTTCTATGTTCATATAAATGTATAGAATACTTGTAGAGTAGAAATTTTGTAATATTTGCAAACATGTATTCACAGTGTTTGACTATATTTCTGAAATTACACCTTTTTAGTTTCATGTGAAAACTTTGCAGTCCGCTTTCTTCTAAAAAAGGCTGGGTTAGTTCACACTTTAAGCTGAATATCATGGGTCACAGTTTGCTGCCCTAGCTCATGAACTTCTCTCTCAAATGAGATCTCCTTGGAAGGCACTGGTGACTTATTATTCCCAGTCCGCAGCTGTGAAGCCCTGACTAAAGCCAGCCATAGATGATGCAATTGTCTTTGCCTCAAGTAGGCGGATTGCAGGATAAAAATAGCTTGAATGCCCCATCAATACAATCAGTGTTGAATGGGGAATCCCTCCTGTGGAGCTATTGTATTCTCCCATTGGGGGGGGGGGGTCATCGTCCCTGCCAGGAGAACACAGTGATTATTGCTAGTGGCTATAGCGTGGAAAATATTTGCATGAAAAATCCGACAGGCTGGTTGTAGCCAAGTCATGCAACAATCAAATTGGGTACAATAAGCCTGCCCTTAGATGGTTTGAATCCTGGCTGGTCCCTGCTGAACTAGCCAATATTCAAACCACCTATGGCCAGCTTAAGTCATCATTGTCTAAAGAGACCAAAAAGAGAGGTACAATATTTTTGAGTAACCATATCAATCGTTGACAAGTAGGATAATTTCAGATGGTTTGGGACCACATACATGGATCAGCTGGCCTTAGATGGATTGAAACTGGTTTAAAACAAGCCAATTGTCTGTCAAAAGGGCAAGCTAGAAACATTTTGTTGATCAGCAGCTGCAGCCAACCCGCTGCAGATGCTAATCAGTGTATTCTGAAAGTAGTGAGTCCCTTTGTCACAACACATTGGCAAGTTGTACACTTGCAGAGCACTTGAAGCACAAGTTTTAGTTGACACTTTTCCAATTTGTAGCACATTTGTGTAGCAAGTCTTTAGCAAGAGCAAAGTTGCAGTAATGAGTCTACGGCATGAAAATTCAGCAACAGTGAAAACTGTGGTGGGATGACCATTGCACAACATAACAGAACTAAAGAAAGCAAAGAAAGTTGATCTGGAGCCATGCAATGTGGACTTGCTGCAATTGTTCAACAAGCTTGTAAAGCCCGGCAAGCCTAGCAATAGCTTAGCAAGTAATTTTCAAACTTCCAGCATAATTGCTAGCTATCTGTGTATGGCCAGCTTTAGAAATTTATTTTTCAGAGAAGTAATTTCCATCCTGCTCCTAAGCCTTTTCTCCTCATTGAATAAGAAAACAAACACAGATTTTACCCCACTAAAGATTAGTAAATCTAAGGAATGCTTTTAAAATGAAAACTTTCACTGTCGCTGTCAGCTGTCTCCATCGGATAATTTCCCCTCACCTCTTGTACCAATATTAACCATATATTTTTGCATTTCCCATCATTTTCTATTACTTTGACAAAAGTCACTAGGAAAAGTAGAGAGGGTGAAGCTCTCTAGGTGGGACACAGACAGCAATAGGAAATTGATAGGGATAAAAAAATAAAAATGTAAGTTCCATATGTATACAATATACACTGAAAAATAAGTGCTTGCAATAAACTATTAAGCAAATTGTAAAAAGCACTATAATTTTCAGTATCTTATAAAATATATATATATATATTTTTAGTAATATCACTTTCATTTGAATATGAAAGGTGAGACTTGATGACTAGGGCAAAAAAGTATAGTATTTAATATAATAATGCAATACAACATGATAATAGAATAATAAAACACACAATTACAAATGAAAAGGGCTATTCAACCTGATAAAATGAGAACCAAAAAAACATGTACATGGAAAGTAGTATATCTTACTTGGTATGATGTAATATTGGGATCCTTCAGATGCTCCTTGTTCTCTTCCTCTGCTTGTAATACTTCTACTTGTCTGAGTTCTGTCTCACCTTATATTCATTCCACTCCCCATTCACTAACATGAGACTACTTTGGATTGGCTAAAATGATTTATTTAGAAGAAGAAATAGTGTGTTTCCAGTTGTTTAAAGGCCTATTTCCAGTCAGGTGACAAATCTATTAACATTTGGTGGTTTGCAAGGAAGACAATAGGAGGGAATGTAAATGTAAAATCCATGGATTTCACTTGTCATTAGCATTTATAAGAGATGATACTGTGATTGTAATATCAATGACAGAGGACGTTGTAGAGGGTATGCAGATACTTGTAGTGATTTGTCATTTGTGACTTTACAGTTTTATGTTATAGTATACTTGGTTATTTCATTCTGTTTTTTTTCCATAAATCTCTACACCAGGCTAAATAAGCATTTATCCCATGCATTAATATTTGGGCTGGTGGACCACACCGACCTCACCGTAAGGGTAAATTTTACAACAGCTGGACCTTAATAAATAAAGAATTTCCCCACAGAAGATTTTTAATGGAGACTATTCTGTTTTGCAGAACTTAAAATACAATCATTCATATATTATTTTGATATGTACAGTACATTAATGAGGGTTTACAAGGGTGAAGGCACCTCAGTTAATGACATACTGGACACCAAAGACAGACCATTATTCTTATAGTGAAACATTAGAGATTCAACAATTTATGTTCAAATCAGAAAGCTAAAACATCCAAAGAAGTATCCTTGTATTTAAAAAGTGAAAGATATTTTTAGATTTGTCCTACCTACCTATACAGCAAAAGATTATGAACTATATTGAATTGTATTTTAATAATTGTATTCCATGAAACAATCCATAAATAAATTTAGTGATCCTGTATTTGTCAAACTGAATTATCACAAAAGTAGTTTAAGTCAGTGGTGTGGACAAAGAACCTCCAAATTCCTAATAGTACAAATTTGTATTATTCATGCCAGATTCCCAAAGAGGTTTTTTTTTTTTAACAAAGGCAATGCAAATATAGAAGGGACACCTAAAGGATTTATTTCACATTGTTTATAGGGTTTGTGCTGGGGTGTTGTTCTTTTTGCTTTGTTTTCTTTGTTATAATGACTTTTATGTACATTCCCTGACCAATATAAATTTTGGGTTAGTATGACCAGATACCTTTAGGTTGGTTTTTATCCTGATTGACCTTCGGAAAAAAGAACCTTTGCTGGATGTTCAAACAAATAACATAGCATGAATTTCACAATATATGATATCATCCAGCACAATTTGTTTCCCTAATTTATGTTTAAATATCTTCAACATTCCAAATTCAATATCCATATCCCTTATACAGCAGATTTAGTATTCAGAAAAAGCAACAGAGCTTGCAGAGCTTTTGAGATGATCTGAACACAGTAGTCCCAGTTCAGAAAAAGCCAACTACATGTGATTTCTATTCCAATGCTTCTATTGTTAGGCTCCTTGCACACTGACTTAAAAATCACTGCTGCTGCTCGAGTTTTGCGTTTTGCCTGTAGAAGCAGCTCAATGTTACCCTATGTGTCCCTTCACATTAGGATGACTGGAGGCATATTTTGAGCGCAATGTTTAACGTTTTAGAGGCAAGAAAAAAAAAACCTTCTGGTTTGCGTTTTCAATTGGAGCTTTTTGGTAGAAAAAATGCAAAACTCTCCTAAATTCGTCTTAACTTTGCACATAAAATGTTCTATATGAGCATTTTTTTTGCCAAGGGAACTAGCATTTTTTAAGCCCAGTGTGCATGGAGCCCTAGTGTCAATGTATAACATACAAGAGTAGGTACAACCATACTTTCTCAATGTCCAAGTGCAAAGTTATTCAGAGTGTTCCTATATTCTACAACAATATTTTCTGGGTAGGACGCATATGTAATACCAATTCCCCACATCCTATCACCTGAATGTCTATAATTTAATCTCTCCTCATGGGGATGGAAACCCATCCCCGAGTACCATAGGGTTTTAGTGTCTCACATAGGAAGAAGCAAATTTGAGGGCTTCAGTAATAAAACAGTAATAGGTCCTTTGAAAGATAACCCATAAAAGCGCAGTAATGTTTTAAAATATTATTTTGTCCAACATACAAATGTACTAAAATAGTATGTGGGTAAAGATGAAACAGTGAAATAGTAGAGAAAAATGGGGAAAAGTAGAAAGAGAGAAAAATAAATAAATTGTTTACAAATCGTCCTCTGTCCTCAAAGCTCTTTACGTTTCTCCAGAAAATGGAAAATTGTTACCAATACTTACCGTAATTTTCCTTTCCTGGCTCTGCGTCATGCCATCATACCACGGGTCAACTCCGCCCCTCTGACCCCCATAGGACATCCCTGAAATAGCATAAAAGGCAGGCAGTACCTGGTGGAGGTGTTCTGTATGAGCTCGTGACGGACCAGGGAGGGTTTGTGCTGGCATGACGCAAAGCCAGGAAAGGAAAATTACGGTAAGTATTGGTAACAATTTTCCATTTTCCTGGCTCTGCGTCATGCCATCATACCACGGGACTTAACTAGCCAAAACACAGGGTGGGAAGAATAAATTACAAACACCAGGTACTGCTGCAAGAAACAAATTTTACTATCTTGATAAAGCAGAAGACACTACTGAAGCTCCTATCTGAGCATACTGGGATGACATCACATCCAGCTTATAGTGTTTTATGCAGGTATTAGGAGATCCCCAACCTGCTGCCTTACAGACCATGTCTGCCGATACTTTTGACCAAGCTGCCCAGGAGGATGGCACCGCTCTTGTGGAATGTGTTCGGATCTCCTGAGGAGGGGGGAGGCCTTCCAGGGAGTAAGCTGTTTGGATTGCTTTAACTATCCCTGTCGAGAGGACTCTTGGAGGGCCTGGCATAACCATCCTGGATAACCATTCCTTTGGGAATACAAAAAAAGAACATCTGTTTTCCGGAACGAGACCATTCTGGGCAGCTATGTCTGTGGGAGAGACTTCATATCCAGATCATACCATCTAGGCTCCTCCAAGTCTGATCGAGAAGGTGAAAAGGCCGGGAGAACCGATTCCCAATTAAAATGAAATTCCGACGAGACTTTAGGAAAGGACTTCGGAGAAGGTTGTAACACTACGCTGTCCTGAAGGAAGGTGCAGAACGGCTCTTTGTAGGAGAAGGCCGCAGTGTCTGAGCCTCATCTGGCTGAGACCAAAACTAAAGAAAACCGTCTTTAATGTCAGGTACCATAAAGGACTGTCCGAATCTGGGGAAAAAAGGGGCTTTTTAGCAACCCCGTTAATACTAACAGTAAATCCCACTTTGGAAAGAAAAGGACGAATAGGCGGGTATATCTCGATTGCCGCAAGGAGGAATCCAACTACTAGAGACCATGAGGTATTGGTAAGGGCCAAAAGTGCTGAAATTTGTACTTTAAGCATGTTGAAGCTTAGTCCCGAGTTGAGGCCTTACTGCAGAAAATCCAATATATTTGCCACTGAGGGGAAACGGAAAGAAAATCCCTGTTCGACTGAGAAATCCTTGAACCTCTGCCACACTCTATAAGTGGCCTTTAGTAGATTCTTTCCTGGATTACAGAATGGTGGACATTACCGAGTCAGAGAGATCTAGATTCTGGAGCTTGCTCGTCTCAAATTCCATGCAGTCAAGGCCAGACAGGCCGAGTTGGGGTGAGTGTGGTTGTTGCAGATGAGAAGGTCCCCGACCTGAGGGAGCCTTATTGGAGGACACACCGCCAGACGACAAAGAAGGGGAAATCATGGCCTCCTCGGCCCGAACAGAGCTATCACAATAGCGGGTACTCCCTCCTCCATGATCTTCACCAATGATTTGAGGATCAGAGTAATTGGTAGAAATAGGTAGACCTGCTTGAAGCCCCACTTCTGATAGAGAGGATCCTGGGCCAGAGCTTACGGGCCGAAGAAGTGGGGAAAAAAACATGACAGTTGAAATGTGTCGCCATTAAGTCTATCTCGGGAACCCCCATTGCTCGACAAATATTTTGGATTTTGCATCCATCCTGTGTAGTTGGCGAAGTTTCCTGCTCAACTGGTCTTCTAGGGTATTCTGAGGGTCCGGGACACACGATGCTGAACAATCCAACAAGTGGGCTTCGGCCAAGGAGAAGATCTCCGCAGTTACCTGGAGAAGTTGCAGACTTCCTGTCCCCCCTTGTTTCACAATGTACGATACTGCCGTTGTATTGTCCATGAGAAGTCTGACTCTCCTGCCTTGGATTACGAGCTGAAACGTCTTCATCGCCTCCCTGGCCGCTGTTCGTTCTAGGAGATTCGAGGAACATGGCAAACTCTGGTCCACACTCCCTGCACTTTCAGTTGTAGGCAATGTGCCCCCCAACTTTGGAGACTGGCATCCGCAGTAATCGTGATCCAGTCTCCAGGGCTGACGGGCCCGCCCAGGGAGAGGTTGCTCCTCCTGGTCCACCACAGAAGGTTGTTGGAAACTAAGCAAGGAACCTGGAACCTCTGGCTGAGAGAACCGCTGCACCACTGGCTTAGAAGGCAGAACTGAAACCTTCTCCTGTGCCACCATGCCCAAGGCAAACTCATGCATCGACGAACCGTGATTTCCTTTGAGGACCTAATCCCCTTGGTCCCCGCACAGACGCGATCAATCTTCTCTCTTCACAAGAAAATCTTGTATTGGACTGTACTGAAATTCCCCTGCCCAGGGAGGTTAGGCATTGGACGGAACAAGTTGGCTCTTCTGCACATTCACCATGCACCCAAATTCTGATTGGGTCTGCAAGACTTAATCCCGGTGGTCTATGAGAAGATCCCTGGAGTGAGCCAACACCAGGATATAGTCCACATAATGCTCAGGATCCCAGGCCCCAGAAAGATGAGCATGACCTTAACTAGCACTGAACAGCTATCTAGGAGTAAGTAAACTGAATTCAATTCTACTAAAACTTGACAAGATGAAAGCTCTCGAGAGTCCTGCAGGCTAAGGCATTAACTAGCAGCAGTGCTCCTACATCGCTCTAAGCAGGATATCACTGAGGAAACGAATGCCCTAAGGATAGATAGTACCTCCAGAAGGGTTCTGGGGCTGGGTCCGTGACCAAAAACGTACCCGGAGCCAGAAGGATGGACATGACCTTTGCTTGCAATGAACAGCGATCCAGGACTTAAGTAGACTGGATTTGAATCTACTAAAAATTGACAAGATACTCCAAGATCTAGAGTGTCCTGCAGGCAAAAACGTTACTTAGCAGCAGCACCCCTACTTCGCTATCTGCAAAATTCACTTGAGGAAATAAATGCCATAAAGATTGATAGTACCCTCAAGAGGGTTCTGGGGAGAATGCCAACCAAAAAACATACCATGACCTAGGTCAAGTCATTGTCTGCTTGAGTGCTGACGAACCCAGACTATAGGAATATGTAGACTAGTGTTTGCTAAGTCCAGAAAAGGGCACCAGCCTCCCTTCCTTACCACCAGAATAATGGTTTTCCAGGATTCTGTCATAAAGACAGGACCCTTCATAATACCTGCATGTGCTTAGCACTAAGATTAATCCAAAGGCCATCTGACATTTGTGACCCAAGAGAGGGAATGAATATTCATGCTCCACCTCTGCATCCGCTTCAAAAGAATGCCCTGGGCCAAAAATAATTTCTTAAAACTGTTGACAGATTGGTGGAGCATGGGAGCTATGGTAAGGAAGCAGGAAACTGCTGCAGGGATGAGAACATTAGCGATCATTGATCCTCAAACATTTAAAAAGAAGGTCTTCCAGGGTATGGGAGGTAATGCAAACATTGTACACTGCTTTCTTTTTAAAACCTGCATCTGACCATAGCTCTAGAGAAGTGATAGCGAACCTCAGCACCCCAGAACCACACCTCCCACAATGCCCAGCTACACTTCAGAGTGCATGAGCATCATGGGAAATGCAGCCCCAAAGCATCCGGGGTGCCAAGGCTTCTGAAACCACAAACCCCCTGTTGCCTCTGCTTTGAGGAAGCATGCCTATGGCTGTTAGACTTTGCAAAGCCTCAGAAAGCAGAACATGCAAGGGCCCCCATGGACTTAGAGTGGTGAACTGTCCCCCACAGCACTGGGGCAGCTTGACTCAGAACCCTAGAGAAGCTAAGTGCACCATTATCAGTATTACTGCCCTCTTCTGGTTAAGAGGTATATGTGTTGCTGTACAGAACTCAGTATTCCCAGGGGGTCCCCCATTCATCCACTAACCAGGTCTAAACCTGCTTAGCTTCTGAGATCAAGCACATACAGGGTGGTATGGTGAGGCCATAGGCTATCCTGACTAAGGCAACTCTGATGCTGTAGTCCTGGGCCATCCCCAAGAGCCAGGCAAACAAGCCTTTACCTGAAACTGAGAAAACTTTACACAAGCTTCCCAACCAGAGCCATTTCTCCTCCACTCATGGAGAACCTTATCTGTTCTAAGCAATAAGGACTAATAGGATAGCCCCAGGCTGCACAAAGTGCCAGTTTACGCTGTTGTCTGTCGCCTACAAACAGAAGTAACCTTGTTGTTGTCTCTGCAGCAGGTAGCAACAGTATTGTAAAGCAGCGCAAGCTGTATGCCAACACTTGGGAATGGTAACTACATCCGGTGTTCACAGTAACTTTGTGGCTACAAATAGTGGACAGGAGAACCTCTGACTACCCTATTAAGGCATAGACACATTCTCCTTCCTGGCAACGTATCCTCCCAGCACCTCATTGTGCTAAGCAGATCCTTGGACTACCTCCTTAAGGTATTGCTGACATATCCTCCAAATTAGTGATAAGATGATGTGAAGCATTTGCCAAGTGACAGCATTCACAGCCATGTCAATATTTCAGTATGTGATCTCCTGGGGAATTAAATCAAGGTTGCAGGGTGCTTAGTTCACATTCATCCCCACAACACTGTGGCTCCACACTCGATCAGGTCCATTCAGAGTGACCAACTGACGAAAATTTATTCCGTCCTGGCCACATACATTGCTCTCTTTTTTTTTTCCAAAAAAAGATAAAGAAAAACAAAAACGCATTCCTTCCCAAAAAAATCTTCAGTGCTTTGAGGCTGGCGGCAGCTTTAGACAAAAATACCCCAAGCTTCAACACAGGCAACTGCCTGCCTTTTATGCTATTTCAGGGATGTCCTATGGGGGTCAGAGGGGCGGAGTTGACCCGTGGTATGATGGCATGACGCAGAGCCAGGAAATGTATTTTATCCATGGGTCCCATGTTTTTCTAAAAAGTTTCCATTTATCATTCAGCATGGCCAATAGTTTTTAATTTACCATTAACATTTAGATATTTGACATTTTAGCATTATATATTGGCGAATACTACTTTTGCCTCTATAATTGTAAATGAAACCAACTTTCTAGTATGTCCTGGTACTCCCTTATTTGGCTGGTTCAGTAATGCATGAAGAGGGGACAGATTTATCTGGGTCAAGGAACATACAAAGTAATATATAGGAATCCAAAATCTTTTGACTTTTAGATACATTCATCATATGGGTTATGTTGTTCCCTCCTTCCCTTATCCTCTGAAACAATTTGAAGAGGTTTTAGGAACATACAAAGCTAATCTTGTAGGAATATATGCCATTGTATTAACACTTTGTAATTTGCTTCAATAATTGAGGTATTTATATATGATTTAGATGTCTAAAGGGGCAGTTTATACCATTCATTAAGATCCAGTTTTTCATCCAAATTGCATTCCCACCTTACCATATATATATATGGCTATGCAGTACTTTCATTCCTATTAGTTATTTACTAATTTACTGTTAAAATTTGCTTTTCAATCATTGAAAAGATTTTATCCCACAAATCCACTTAAATTGTGTTTGCGGATTTATATTTTTTCAGGGGCATTTTTGTACATTTAAAATTTCAGGAAATTGTAACATTTTTTGGTCAACCATTTTTTCTGAAGGCTAACAATGGGCAAGATTTATTAGAAAACATAGAAAAAATTATGGCAAAGAAGGGTAAACAGTTCTTCGTGTCAGTCCCTTTTTATGGTTTAATTTTTTCTATTTGTTTTACATGTTTTGTTCTTGAAGATAAACCTATGTTTATCCAAAATGTTTCATACTCATGAGCAATATCCACATTTGGCATCATAATTTATTCCCATGAAACTCTGTCCAGGACATCATTACCCATATTTGGACTAAAATTTTCACAACAGAGCAGGTTTTTATTTTACTTTGCTTACCTGTCAGCACTGTTAACCACTTTACGACCAGCGACGTAGACCTACGTCCGCTGACTTTGCGTGGTTATACCAGGATGATGCCCCTAGCTAGAGGGGACGTCCCCCCCCTCCGCCTTCCGCGGCTCTGCCCGGGTCTTCCATCCCACCAGGGGTCCCGAGCAACCAGCTGGCACGTCCGCTGGCTGGATGGAGTCCCGATCAAAGCCGGAAGTGGATTTGATCGGGTCTCCAATGATGTAACCCGGAGGCGGCGTCCATGACGTCACGTCCAGGTTACTCGGCTGCTAAAGGCGGCAGTTTCAAAAAGTGAATGTATTCAAAAATGCAGTTTTCGGCGTTTTGAATACATGGAAGTGTAGTGGAGGGGTCTAGGGTCTTTTAGACCCTCGATTCCTCCATAAAGAGTACCTGTCACTGCATATTGCTGTCACAAGGGATGTTTACATTGCTTGCGACAGCAATAAAAGTGATCAGATTAAAAAAAAAAAAAAAACCTGTGTTAAAATGAAAAAAAAATAAATAAATAGGAAAAAAAAAATGTAGCCGCCCCCGTCGCCGTTAGCTCGCGCACGAAAGAAAACGTATATGGAAGTCGCGCCGCAAATTAAATCGCTGTTCAAACCACACATGTGAGGTATCGGCGTGATTGCCAGAGCGTGAGCAATAATATTAAAAAAAGAGCTACACTCTAACTCTAAACTGGTAACCGTTAAAAAATTTTAAAGCGTCGCCTATGGAGATTTTTATTGACCGTAGTTTGTCGCCATTCCACGGGTGTGCGCAATTTTAAACCGTAGCATGTTGGGTATCTATTTACTCTATTAACTTTACTGTTTAGTTTTTTTTTTAAATGCAGTGAAATGTGATTTTTCGTAATTTTTCCAAAAAATGGCGTTTGAAAGACCACTGCGCAAATACCGCGTGACAAAAAATATTGCAATGACCGCCATTTTATTCTCCAGAGTCTTTACCCAAAAAATATATATAATGTTTGGGGGTTTTAAGTAGTTTTCTAGCAAAAAATACTGATTTTAACATGTAAATCAGTATTTGTCAAAAATAGGCTTGGGGCTAAAGTGGTTAATCATTTAAAGACCTGTAAAACCAGTTTACAAGGTATGGGAGCAGGTAGGTAGGTGTTGCCTTAACCCCAATTTGGGGGGCTGTGGATATCAAAGAGCCAGCTGTCTGCCAATATCAGTCACTGGTGTTTTGAAGCCTGTTGTTGGGGAGTCCATCTTAAAGCACCTCCCTGATGATGGGAGTCTATGGGCTGGTTTCATTGTAGAAGGGGGGCTGCACACTCTCACCACTTTATTAATAAGAGGCATACAGCCCACGTGACTGGCATGCTGAGATTTTTTAAGTGACAGTTAACCTTCCTATCCACTGTATGTATGATAGTTCAATAGCTTTCCACCATATGTTGCATTTGTGTGGTACACTTTCATCCTATTGTAAATAAGGTAAACGTGCAATGCAATGTAAATGCCACGGAAATTTATTTGGGTGAAAGTCAATAAATGAATAATTGGCTTATTTTCCCAGTAAATCCTTGAGAAATAGACTCCTTAACCTTTCTAAATTTGATCTTTTATTTGACTTTTTTAAGATTTGCTATCTGGTTGAAACATTTGTAAAATGCATTATGTCTGAAATTCTTATAACTATACTACCAGGAAAAAAAGGTTCCAAATCACCACTATTTTTCAGTTTTTTATTGAAGTTCATGCAGTTCTATTCTATGAATAACCTGAAAATGCAAAAAGGTAAGAAAAAGACTGCCAGATGGAAAAAACGAAGTTTAGGTTATCAAAAAGTTAAAAAATTAAAGCCATTGTGTCAGTAAGTACAGTGTCATACATCATCATTATCAAATGGAGGAAACCTCAGACAAGAGCAGATCTGGTCAATCTACATCAACAACAGAATCAGAAGATGAGTTTTTGAGAGTCACCAGCTTATGTAGCAGCTACCTTA
Source organism: Pelophylax lessonae (assembly GCF_965119305.1). NCBI lineage: Eukaryota > Metazoa > Chordata > Amphibia > Anura > Ranidae > Pelophylax > Pelophylax lessonae. The sequence continues at coordinate 610,184,294 of NC_138771.1, read as the reverse complement.
CAGGACAACAGTTTCATGTTTATTGGTAAGTTGCCAAAAACATAGCCTAAAACTACAGAATGGGAAAAAGAGGCCAATAACCATTTCCCATGGACTAGTTATGACTGAGAAATAACTTTGTAGACACACAGGGACTGATTTACTAAAGACAAGTAGAATGTTCACTTTGCAAGGGAATTTTCCCTTAGCTTGCTGAATGTAATCAAAATTCACTTGGCAAAGAATACTTCAATGCTAGGAAAAGAAGTATTTTTTGATTACACGTGATGGAAGGAAGACAGCAGTGCTTTACCCGTTTCACTAAGCTAAGAGTAAATTCTATTTAAGGGTTTATGTATGCCATCAAGTAGGAAAAAGAATGGTTCAAACAAGTGTAATGTATACCAACAAGTAGGAGAAAGGATGTTTTTTTAGAATGAGAATGATAAACAGTGAGGAGAAAGCGTGATGGCCTGGGTTTTTTTTGCTGAATCCAGAGGTGTTAACTTGCACCCTGAACCAAAAGACCTACAACAGCTTTGTGCAGTCCTTATGCAATGCCCTGTGGTATATGCCTATTTGGTCAGGGGTTCATCCTACAGCAGGATAATGACCAAAATCTACATTCAGTCTATGTCACAACTACCTTAGAAGAAAAGGAAACAGTAAGTTTCAAAACATAATATGTCCATCACCGTCAAGCTGGTTTGAGATGAACTAAATGATACATGTAAAGCATCCTACAAGTTCAACACAGTTGTGGGAACCTCTGCAACCGCATGGTGTAGAACTTTCTGAACAATAATTGCTTTCTGTTGTAGCAAGAATGCCAGAAGAGCGTTCAGCTTTATATCTGCAAACAGTGGCCACTAGTTTAAGGAGTCAACCATTTAGCTTAAATTTTGTCAAAGGGATTTCGAAATTTAAATGTTATCTCTAAATGTTGGACATGTATGTCACATTTTTATCAATAAATGTGAAGTTTTCTTTTCAGTTGTTTCAAAGAACTTCCCTGGGGAATATTTTGAGGGGTCTGGTTGCTTATTTTTTTTAAATAGAAAATAGAAGCCAGAAGGCAAATGTAATTTGCAAGCAATTTAAAGCCATTTTCCCCTTGTCGTTGTTTAACCCTCCTCTTATGTTAGAATTCCGTTACTATCCATGATGTTTAGGGTCAGTTTTGACCCGTGTTTTAAATCAGCCATAAAATACCCTCTGAATAATTATTTATCATCAAATTTGTTTCTTACCTCTTGGTTACCTTGTTAGGCTTCTTTATCCTTGAAAAGATTGGTTTTAATATTTTTGGTGTGACCCCTAGACCTTTCTTTTGATAGCATACCTCTCATTTTCAAATTTAAAAAATGGTAAAATAAAGTCAGCAACTCTGAAATGTATTTGTCCTATGTTTCTTCACTTTATTTAGAGAAGCAGACAAGCAGGAAAAGAGATAGGCCCCTCCCTAACTACAGCTCACAGGGTTGAGAGGGGATTGGCTGTCACTGTTACTAAGCAGAGAGAGTGTTTATGATTTCAGTTTTGGCACTTATTAGTGTCCTAAAATCCTATATTATAACTGGGTCAGAATTGACCCTAACACCATGAACGTCTTAATTTTCACCACAGTATTTTATAATTTAGTGAAAAGGATTATTTTTCTATTACATTGTTTAAATAGAGGTTCCTGACAAAGTAAAAAAATCTTGATGCAATAAACAAATTTATGTGATACTTATAGACATTCAAAACCTGAAAACGGGTCAGTTCTGACCCTAACACAAGAGGAGGGTTAAAAATATTGCTACCCCCGGCCAAATGGAATTTAAACTTTTATTTTGCACTGGTACATGTCCCTCAGGGCAGTCTACACTCCCTATGTTGTTTTTGACAAAACGTTGCCAGTTAGTCTAGAAAATTGGCATTTTTTCATTTCACAGAGTCCGCTCCAAAAAAGCCATTACCATTTGAAGGTTGGAAGGAAAGACAATTGAAAGGAATGTAAATGTAAAAATCTATTGCTTGCACTTATCATTACTATTTATTATATTGTGATTGTAATATCAATGGTAGCAGAAGCTGTAAAAGGTATACAGATACTTGCAGACATTTGTGATTCTACAGGTTCATGTTATACTACGCTTGGTACTTTCATTCTTTGTTTTTCTTTTGCTTTTTTCTTAACTTTCCACTCCAGGCCTTTTTAACATGTACATATCAGTGTTAATTTCGTCGACTAAAACCGACTAAAACGTTTTCGTCGACTAAATTAACACAATTTTAGTCGACTAAAATACGACTAAAACTAAAACAATTCAGATGACTAAAATACAACTAAAACTAAAATGGCATTTTAGTCTTAAGACTAAAATACGACTAAAACTAAAATGGCATTTTAGTCAAAAGACTATAACTAAAACTAAATCGAAATTTGCTGCCAAAATTAACACTGGTGCATGCTCAAAGCTTAATACCATAAATAATAACATATTAGATTTTTCACTCCAGAACCAGCAGTAGTATATAATGAGTTTGGAAATTGTAGAGAAATGCTTAAATAATGCATTACAAATTACAATTGAACTACACCCATTCGATTATAGATGACTAAAATGAGTTATAGTCGACTAAAATGTAGGACGTTTTAGTCGACTAAAATGTACTGGAGTTTTAGTCGACTAAAATGTACTGGAGTTTTAGTCGACTAAATATGACTAAAACTAAAACACTTTCAGAAGACTAAAATGGGACTAAAACTAAAATGCCATTTTAGTCCTAAGACTAAGACTAAAACTAAATTGAAATTTGCTGCCAAAATTAACACTGGTACATATGCTGTGGGGTTCCCCCCTGCACTGCATGGGTTAAATTATAAGATGAACTACTTACATCATTCCCAACTTCATTAGGATTTCTCCTCTCTGTGCAACTGGTCCCCTGATGCCACTTCAGCCAGCCTAGCTGTTCACTGCTTTCTGATGTCATGCTTGTCCTGCATTGTGTGGGAGGACAGCGAGGGCCCACCCATATTCCAGAGCATTGGACAGCACATGCTGGGACAGCAATTATATACTGTATATGCAACAAATCCAGTGTCCCTGACAAATATATTACCCACTTTTGCTTTATTGGCCATTTGCCAGACTTATGATGTCACCCCAGACAGCAATGATGTAACACTGTAATGTCAAGACTTGATGCTTTATAACATGACCTGAAAATAGAGAGATTCATCACTGGCACCTTTCTACTGCTTTCACTTGATTTTATGATCTAAAATGAAGAAAGCCATGACTATTGTAGTTTTTGCCACTTAGACTCTTATTTTGCATTCAGATCTTGAAGAGAGCTCCAACTGCATAGCACTGTTTACCTTAAATTAATTTGCAATGCCTCCAAGGAAATGGATTATATATATATATATATATACATATATATATGATTTAGAAAGGAAAAGTAACATTTACTTGAAATCTAACAGAAGGAAAAACTTTTTTTTTTTTAGATTTTTATTGTTGTCTGGGTATTGGTTAGTAAAATCCACCCTCTCTATTTGTCTTTAACTCCAGTGTCACCAGAAATGGAAAAAAACAGTAAGAACTAAATTTGAAGTTGCCCGTAGAAAAGGAATTCCTCATTGCTCAAATAGAACATTCACCAAACATTATTGGGTGAACATTGGACAAAACTATTGATAAATATATATCTTAAAAAAAAACTGATATGTAAACTTTACACTTATGGTTAGGGAGTGATAAAAACGAGTGGCAGAGCTACACTTTTACCCTGATCAACTGTTCCCCCTTAAGCTAGAAAGGCATCAAAATGTACCCCATTGTTACTGAATTTAACTGAATGGTGACGCTCTGCTACTAGGTGCAATGCACACAGTTGCGGTGCATTGGTGTGAGTTTTAAGGGGTAAAAGCAGGCGATATAATGCCTCCTTACCACCTGTAAAGTGCCCTCTGAGGAGCAATATGAATGTGAATTTCTCTTGAAGGGCAACACTAGTGTAAACTATCCCTAAAACACAATAAGAAACATAGAAACATAATCATCCTACAAAGGCACAGTCATACAGATGGTAACAGCCCACCAAATGTAAATGATTTGTATATCTACGATGTTTTAAAAGGATGTAATTATAATTATCTTTCAGGTGCACCAGTACCTTAAAACCACAATCCTAGAATAAAAATATACTCACAAAGGACACATATGTTACAGGTTTATATATTGTGTAAGCAAGGCTTCCAGATGCAAGGATGGTCAGCTAGTCAGCAAATCCTGGAACACCACAAAATTATAGATACAAATTGTGCTGGATGAAATCAAATATTTTGTCATCCAATATTATGTTGTGTGTTATTTGACAATCAATTCATTTTTTTCCCCAAATTTACATCTGAATAAAAACCAACTGAAATGTAACTGGTCATACTAATTCCAAATCTGATAATGGTCTGAGATGTACATCATAAAATGGAATGAAAACAAACCAAAACAAGCAAAACCCCAGCACAGAGTCTGTAAACAATGTTGAATGACATCCTTTAACAACTTTACCACTAGAGCATTTTGCTGTCTTACGTCTGGGCCACTTTTTGCGATTCGGCGCTGTGCGACTTTAACTGACAATTGCGCGGTCGTGCGACGCCGTACCCAAACGAAATTTACGTCCTTTTTTTCCCACAAACAGAGCTTTCTTTTGGTGGTGTTTGATCACCTGTGCGATTTTTACTTTTTGTGCTATAAACAAAAAAAGAGCGTTTATTTTGAAAAAATAACAATATTTTTCACATTTTTTTATATGAAATTCCCCCCAAAAAAGATGTAAAAACCAATTTTTTTTTAAATTTTTGGCCAATTTGTTTTCTGCTACCTATGTTTGGTAAAAAAATCGCAATAAGCGTATTTTGATTGGTTTGCGCAAAAGTTATTGCGTTTACTATTTAAGGGAAAGATTTCTGTCATTTTTGGTGTTTTTTTTTTTAACGAGTAATGGCGGCGATCTGCGATTTTTTTTGCGGGACTGTGACATTGCGGTGGACAGATCGGACCCTTGACTGACATTTTTGACACTTTTGGGGGTACCAGTGACATTACTGCAGTAATCAGTACTATATATATGCACTGTTACTGTAAAAATTACACTGGCAGGGAAGGGGTTAATTTTATTGGAGAGGGAGGGGTTAATGTATGCCTGGTGCTTACTAACATGTGGGGGGGAGGTGACTGAGTGAGCCAGGGACAGATCGGATGTTCAGCTATGCTGAACACTCCGATCTGTCACTCCCTGTCACTTAGGAGATCCGCCCGCTCTGTTTACACAGGCGGGCGGATCTCCAAACTGGATTCCCCGACGATCGGGGCAGAGCAGCGGCGATCGCCACCGCTCCTCCCCTGGCCCGACTCCCGCTGTGAATGAAAACAGCGGGAGCGAGCGCCGCCTACAGGGGGAGGAGTCTAGCGACGTAGGTCTATGTCGCTAGACGATAATGAGCCACTGTGCCGCAGTAGCAGCACAGTGGCTAGTGCTAAAGTGGTTAATGCCTGTTACACACAGTGAGATCATCGGATTAATGATTGTTCTTTTTTTTTTTTGCATGCTAGTCTCATATCAAAAGTAAAGAGTTTACTAAAATAACGAAAATTCTCACATGACAGACTAAAAATTCGGAAGTGATGTAATGTAGTGTATTTGTATTGTATTTTCAAACAACAACTGTACTGAATAAATGAAAATCGTACGATCTGATATCATACAAGAAAAATGCGTGCTTATCCCATTGAATAATATCACATGAATTGATGTGACCGGCTCTCGAAAGCTGTGTACTAACTATCAGATTATCATACGATCGCTTGGAAAGCAGTATTTTTAGTACGATTTTCTGATCGTTTATAAAGGCCTTAGGTGTTCTTCTGTATTTACATTTCCTTTGTTTGAAGAACCTGTTTGGGCATCTGACATGAATAATGAATAGATATTTGTCCACACCGCTGATTTACCTGTGAGGTGATACTCTAAACTTCTAATATTTTACTTTGACAAATGCATGACTACTAAAACTAAATATAAATTTGTTCAATGAATAAAATTATTAATAAAATTATTATTAGACATGTGCGGTTCACTTTGTTCTGAAAAAATATTCAAACAAAATTTTCCTTATTTGGAGATTTGGATATATCCGAATCCCTAAATTACAGTACAAATGAATTTTACGAATTCTCAGAATAATGAAACTAAATTCATCTGAATTTCTAGAAATTCAAATTTAAATTTGACTTGAATTTTACATCAAATTCCATTCGAATTCGAACTGTGAACATATTGTTTAAATCAAAGACTGTGTGTATTATTTTGAAATAATGCTGTTTTTGTTAAGCCAAAGGTGATAGAGTCATTGTAATCATTTGATGAAGATTTTTTTTTTGTTCGTTCACTTTGCAAGTGTAAAATTAATAAAAAGAAACCAGTAAAATATAAATATTTGAAAGCATTTGTACTTGACAATAGTTTTTCTCAGCTGGCTTAAACTTCTGCACAGTATTGCACATAGTAAAATGTTGAAAGCAAGATACTACTTTTATTAATTAGAACACTTCGCATATTTTGAATAAATGTATTAATAATACAAACAAGCTCAATGTGTATAAATAACAATCAGATGATTGGGTTACTCGGCTGCCGCATTCAAATTTAAAAAAAACATTAAAAATTTTAGATTCAACTGATTTGACATTTTTTAATTTGAACATTTCGAATTGAGAAAAAAATCTGTAAATTTGAAGAAAATTTGAAAAATACATGCATCAAATTGCAAATATGAATTTCGAATACAAATACTGAATATGAATTAATGGATCAACCAAATTTAATGAAACAAAATAACAAGATTAACAAATCTAAACGCAACAAACTAAACAATTTTTTTTTATCATGCACATGTCTAATTATTATTCGAAAACATTCACCATAGTTTATTCTCTGTTTCTCATGGTATATGTGTAGAACTGCCTCCTAGAGAGCTGCTGAGAATTACACTTCTTGGATTCCTTTGGGTTACCCGTAGCAACAGTCTGTAGAAACGTATCACTCCAGATGCTTGGCTCAGACAATGAACAGTGTAGGGGATTAGTTTTTTTTGTGTTTTATTTGGAACTGGGATGGGAGAAGGGATGAGTGGGATACTCCAACTATGAACTATGCACAAATTCTGAGGACAACTAGCTTTAGTGTGCGGCAAGGCCGCTGCTTCACCCTGCCACTTGTCAGGGTTATTTGGGGAAGTTAATTTCACAAACAGAAATGAAATGTCATATTCTGTTCTGTATAGAATTCGCAATGACGTCCATTTTGTTAAAGGCCACTAAAAGTTCAAACCTCCTTTTCGGCTAAATGTGTCTTTTCAGGAGATGTTTTAAAGTTTCAACAGACATGTTGTGTTGACCTAAGCTAAAGTAATAAATAGTCTGTTGACTTTCTTTAAGATAAAGACTAGCTGACAATATACCAAGGTAATCCTGTTTGTGTGGGATCATATAATGAGTCAGGTATTCTGTGTTTAAATTCATTCAAAAATAGGATTTACAGATACGTTATATCTTATATGTAACATAATATTAACAATGAAATATATAAATAATGTACATAGATATGTAGAAAATTGTTATATATTACAATTGTTTCATATTTAGTTAAAAATTAACTTTACTGATTTTGATGACTCATCTCTGTATGTCGAGAGGCTTCAGTAAACATTTGTAAATTGTAAGTCGTAGAAAGCATCATAAACTTTTCTGGCCGTGCCAGGTGTTTAATTTAGAAAGTCTGGTTGTAAGCTATGGGTCAATATAAAGGTTCGAAGTTTATTTGAAGATAAATAATGCTGTCACACTGAACCTAAGTGCAATGCAATACTGCCATTTTGCTGACTACGGTAATTGAAGTCTTGGGTTAAAAAGTAAAATCCAATATATTTTAAATAAGATATATTAAATATTAGAATGGTGTTATCAAGATTAATTCTTTATTCAGATACCTGGTGGATTAAATGGACATTTAGTAGATGAAAGCATGGTTACATTTTTGTTGTATTATAATAGTCTTAAATGGAGAAATCTTTATTTAATTTTAATATACTGGTTGACCAAGAGGTGTCACCCTATGACATCACCAGTTAATGAATAAGATGTTCCAACCAATGATGATCATGTTCCTCCCTCTGGGTTTAACTTATGGTAATTTTAATAATCCTTTGTTCTATACCATATAAAAGCCCAGATGAGAGAGACACATGACACATCACATTTTGCCCAATATACATCACTCTTACAACATACACACTACTAACAGCTATGCACAGACTCATCTACACAGACTTCCTTTCAATACACCATGTATCTGAACCTTTGAGGGACGCCAAACGAAGCTCCTCCCTAATTGGCCACCATCTTGGAAATGCAGCCATTTTAAGGAACCTGGTAACTACCATTCTAAGCTAGCGGCCATCTTGAATATGGTAAATATGCCTTGCTAATTATTTGATTATTATTCAATATTGTTTATGTACTTCCTAAAATGTTTTACATTTCATATTTAAAGGGTAACGGAAGTACAATCCCAGCCGTATAAACCATATGTAGATTTTTCTCTAAAGAGATGATTTTTGTTTTTATAACATTTTTATTAATATCAGATTTAGCGCATTATTGCGATATTAAGTCTTCCGTTTTGCATGGCTTATTCTCACTTCATCTGCAGTGAAGTGATTATCATGTTGTGCATTACGCAGACAATTGTGGTCTGATTGTATAGTATACATTAAATATGGTTTCTACTACATCTGGGGAAATGGTAATCTTGCTTTCGTTTCACTTTAACTTTGTTTCAGTTTCACTTTCATTATTGAGCTACCAATCACATTGCATTTATTGTTTGAAGTTGGTATTTTTGTGAAGTTATATCTTTTTGTGTCATCTTAAGTTTGATCATTTATCGTGATTACATGTCTCGTGAATAAAACTTTTATATATTCCATACTGTAGACTGTTTTCACTAAGATTGGTATATGCTTTTAAAAAGAAATTAATCAATAAAAAGAACTCGCTACATATTGATTTATGGAATAAGTTGAGATTCTCCTTTCACACAGATCTTTGCTTATTATTAACCATAAATAGATACTGTTATATTCAGAGCAGTATAAACATTCTGACATAATGGAGGCACAGCGAGATATTATTAATTATTATTATTAATTAATTCTGACACACTGAAGTGAATATAAAGAATATGATCCTGATTTAGTTTCTCTTCAGGGTCCTAACTTGGCACCCCTTTTCTCACTTGCTGTGCGTGCTAGCCCCTGTCCACTGACTCTCAACTGGAGTGGTCCTCTTCCTGGGCAGACCCCTGGCAAGCTTCCCGGTACTCACGGACACTGTTTTTCCCAAGGTTGCTCTGCCTTCAACTCTGCTTGTCAGCATCCACTGGACCTCCTGGCTTCTGGTCCACTAGGTGGACCGCCTGTGACCACCTTCCATACAGACAGGAGGAGATACTGCCATCTCCCTCCTCCTGGGACCTGGCTTCCTGCCTAAAAGACACCCTGTCACATGTGCCCTTGACTTTTATAGCCTATCCCAGGATGCACCACGGTTTGTGCCAAACCACTGGGATAGTTACAAAAGCCTGTGTGTCACTGGCTGGGGTTCGTCCAGTGTCCAACAGGCTCCCCTATTGGATACAGTGGGGACACTCCCTGAGCCCAGATGAATCACACATGGACACATGCAACAGGCATAACCATGGATCAGGCTCCACTGTTAAACAGATGGAGCAGGTTATAGTTTACCTGCCACTCCCCTGTTAAGCAGTCAGAGCAAACTACTCTCCTTCCTAGCACCTACCTAGGAGGGTGCTACATCTGTATATAGATAGACACAGATATTCAGGTATAATCCCTCATCTTCAGGCCAAATTATCTTTAGATTGCTGCAGAGTTCTCATTGAAATTGTCAAGCATACACGTTTAGCTCAACTAAATCTCCAAACAAATCTGATATTTTTTCCGTGGGAAATTGTTACAGTTCTCTTCCTACTGCTTGCAAAAAATCTAATAATATAAGTTAAATTAAAAAATTCTTACAAAAGGATAAAGATCATTATTTTCAGACACCTGGCTATAATTTTAATTCTCATTGGACATCACTATAATTTTTACTTTTTGAAAATAAGGATCCTTCTCCTGGTGTTTTCTAATTTTACTTTGAGCCAATATTGTTGAGTCTCTAATATTCCACTGGAAGATATCTTGTTCTCACGAAAGAACAGTCTTTTTCAGCACCAGAGGATTCATACAGGAGAGAAGCCATATCATTGTTTTGAATGTGATCACAAGTTTTCACGCAAAAGTTTACTGACTGAACACCAGTTGATTCACACAGGAGAGAAGCCATATCGGTGTACTGAATGTGATAACTGTTTTAGCAAAAAAGCAGATCTTACAAGACATCAGAGTATTCATACTGGAGAGAAGCCTTTCAGATGTTCAAAATGTAACAAGTGTTTCTTGCAAATATCTGGTCTTACTAATCACCAGAGGATTCACACTGGAGAGAAGCCTTTCAGATGTTCAGAATGTAACAAGTGCTTTTCAGAATTTTCTAATCTTACTACCCACCAGAGGATTCACACTGGAGAGAAGCCTTTCAGATGTTCAGAATGTAACAAGTGTTTCTCGCACATATCTAATCTTACTCAACATCAGAGGATTCACACAGGAGAGAAACCATTTAAATGCTTTGAATGTAATAAAGGTTTTGGAAGTCAATCATCTCTGACCAAACACCAGAGGGTCCACACAGGAGAGAAGCCATTTGGATGTTCAAAATGTGCAAAGCGCTTTTCACAAAAGTCAAATATGTTTCAACACCTGAAAACACATAGGGAAACTATTTAGATACTTAGCAAGTACTTATGATAAAGTACAAGTAAAAAAATAAATAAAAAATTCTGGTTTTCAGAAGATTTACAAAAAGCTGTATCCTTGTTCATAAAAGGAAAACATTTACAACCAACTAGGAGATTGCCAAAAAGCTTGCATGTAGGAGAAGGGACCTAAACATTTCAAATATGATTTGAGCTTTTCACAGCAGACATACAGTATCTGATTCAACACAAATAGAAGAATCAGAACCACTGTAAGATAAATCTGTAACACCCTATTTTTTTTCCCTTTTACCTGCAGTGCTGCATTCTCGTCAAAATACATATTCAGCCTCACAACAAATCCAGTGTCTTCCTGCTGTGATCCAATGTTTGATCTGCCGGGTCCTGTGTTTTCATCTTGGTCCTTTTCATCTGGCTGCCTCTTTCAAGTGCAATCAGCCAGCTCCGATGATGCACTGGACCTGGCCCTCAGCCCACCTTCTGGCTGCTCTGTGTGCCAATCCCAGCCTCCTGGGAAATGTGATGCTGCAGGTCCAGGTACACATCATTCTAGCCTTGGCCAAAATGGAAGTGAGGGGAGGGGTTAAAAAAAAATACATGAAAGTAGGAAAACAAAACTAAAAATATTTCCAGCAATTCTGCTTGTACAGGGAGGGTTTTTTAAAATTAAACTATCTCCATTTTTTATGTTCTGCCAAAGATATGTAACGTATGTCATAGCTTTCCCTTTCATAGACAGCCAATGACGTTAAGTAACAGTAATGGTGATTTATAAGAACCTGATTTAAATTTAAACTGTCAGCTTTGGTTTAATATCAAAAGTCGGCACTTCCTGAGCACTGAGGACACGGAGGTAGACTTCCGGCGACACTCTCCCGGTTATGACATAGGCGACGCGTTATCGGAGCATGTGCTCCTTCTTCAGGCCTCTATAGCTCTGTCTTACACAAGGGAAATATTTCCGCGTCCTTGCGTTGTAACCGGGAGAGTGTCGCCGGAAGTCTACCTCTGTGTCATCAGTGTTCAGGAAGTGCCGACTTGCATCAGCTACAGCGGATAACTGCAGCGGATCACTTCAGACTGATTGAGGCCCCTTCACACTGGGGCAATCCGACTTGGGGGGGCGACCTCCGAGGTCGCGGTGCGAGCAGCGCGCCGCGACCTCGGAGCGGCCGTCACGGACTTCATAACATTGAAGTCTATGACGGTCGCTCCGGGTCGCCCCAAAGAAGCTCCGGACCCTTTTTCTAAGTCGGAGCGACTTGTGTCGCTCCTATTAGAACAGGTCCGCAGCTTCCCTATGGAAGGCGACCAGGTCGCCTCACAGGTCGCCTTAGTGTGAACGGGGGCTTAGGCACCCGGACGGACCTACTGCTTGGATGGACCAGTTCACATGCTATACACTGCTGTTTCTCACCTACTCTATTGTGAGTATTTGGTGTACATTGATTTACCATATTAAAATTGTCTTACTGCACTTAGAGTGGCGCCTGTCCTATATCACCAGATGAAGTGTCTGCTCACCTCCACAAAAAAATGACATCCGCTGCTCCATAGGGCTGCATAGAGCATCCGATCAGGTCCACCTGAAAAACTTACAGGCAGACTGGATCGGAAAGCCCGTGTGAAAGTGGCCTAAGTCTAATGGTTGATTGAGGTAGTCACTTGACACTGATTACCGCCCCCTCAACACCTAGACATACTGGTTGTGGTCTTTGTAATGATTAAGCACAACCTTTGACTTTCAGCGCCACCTATAAAACTCGCCAACTAAGATCAATGGGGCAGCACTGCAACTGTGAGCCAAACACTTGTCCCACAATGTAAAATGTTATTTAAAAAATGTAAAAAAAAAAATATATATATATATATATATATATATATATATATATGTGTCAGCAGGTGGCAGTAGCTTCTCCTGAATGGCTCCTAACAACTGCTATACCACCCTCTTACAAGCGATCCACCACGGTTTTCTTATTAGAGGGCAAAAAGCATTATCACAAGTGAGAAAGAGCCCTAACCAGTTACCGACCGCACGCCGCAGTTTTACTGTGGCAGGCAGCTGCTCCTGGGCAAAGCGATGCAGGTATACGTCGCTCGCTCCACCGGCGGCGCGCTCCTACCCCCGCTCATCAGCGGGAAAGCCGATGCGTGTGTCAGGTGGCTTCAATTGCCCCCCTGACACCTGCCATCGCTCCCCACTGAGAGAGAAGAGCGGTCAGCTGTTGTAAACACAGCTGACCATTCTTCTCCCTGCAATATAGGATCACAGGTCTCTATGGTCATTTCAGAAGACCCCCCCCCACAGTTAGAATCACTCCCCTAGGCTCACAATTAACCCCTTGATCACCCATAATGTTATCCCCTTCCCTGCCAGTGTCATTATTACAGTAACAGTGCATATTTTTAGCACTGATTACTGTAGTTATGTCACTGGTCTCCCCAAAAGTGTCAAAAATATCAGTCAGGGGTCCAATCTGTCCGGCGCAATGTCGCAGTCCCGCAAAAAAATCGCAGATTGCCGCCATTACTAGTAAAAAAAAAAAACCAATAAAAATGACATAAATCTTTGCCGTAGTTAGTAGACTCGATAACTTTTGCGCAAACCAATCAAAATATTGTGATTTTTTTACCAAAAATATGTAGCAGAAAACAAATTGGCCTAAAATGTTAAAAAAAATTATTTTTATTTTATTTTTTGAGAATGTCATATAGCAGAATGTGAAAAAATATTGTTTTTTTTTTTTTCAAAATTGTCGCACTTTTTTTGTTTATAGCGCAAAAAAGAAAAATCATACAGGTGATCAAATACCACCAAAAGAAAGCTCTATTTGTGGGAAAAAAGGACATTAATTTTTTTTGGGTACAGCGTGTCACGGCCGCGCAATTGTCCGTTAAAGTAAGACAGTGCCGAATCGCAAAATAGGGCCTGGTCAGGAAGGGGGCAAATCCTTCCGGTCTTAAAGTGGCTAATATACAAATTTAAACAATTGCTCCTTTGTTCAATAGTAAAAAAAAAATCTAGGTTCAGTATTAAATCTATCAAAGTACATTTATTAAAAGTTTGCAAATATCTTCTCATGATAACTAAGTAATAGCAATAATTGGTACAATTCAAAAAGTTGTGCAAATGTCCTTGGGGTCCAGTGTTTATTCATTAGCCACTTTGCTCCTGTAACACTCAGTTAATAAAAATATGTATATGTGTCAAGCATATATATATTAATAAATGTAATTTAGCTCATGTAAACAGAATAGTCTCAATTAAAACATCCTTAATGGGGCAATTTATATTTATTAAAGCCCAAATCTTTGCTCCTGTTAAATTTACTCATACAGTGGGGTCCATCCCCTACAACTTCATCATCAATGCATGGGTTAAATGCTCATTTGATTAAGGGGGATACATATACTGTATTCCTCATTCCTCTGCAGGTGGCATGTCTGATGCTCCAGAATGTAGGTGGGTCCTCACTGTCCTCCCGCACAATGCAGGATTATTATGACATCAGAGAGTTGCAATCTGCTGTGCAGTGAAGTGAGGGAAGTCCCACAGAAAGGAGAAATCATGCATGAGTGCAAAATGAGGTAAGCAATTCACTTTATTCCTATTCACTGTAGCCAAAGAAGCATTTAGCCTATGCAAGGTGGGGGGACCCCACTGCAGGGGTAGATGTAACAGCACCCCGCGGTGCAGAATTCATTAAAAAAACCCACAAAAGTACAGAGAATACTATAAAAAAAGAAAACATAGTCACAGATGTCTACAAGTATATGCATACCCTATACAGCTTCCTCTGTCATTGATATTACAATCACAGTATCATCTCTTATAAATGCTAATGATAAGTGCAAACCATGGGGTTTACATTTACATTGCCTCCTATTGTCTTCCCTCCTAACCTTCAAATGTTAATGAACGTGTCATCTGACTGCAGCAATAACTTGAATACAAATGAAAAAGCAAATGGGCCTTTGAGCAATTGGAAACACACCTTTTGTTGTTCTAAATAAATCATTTTAGCCAATCCAAAGTTGACTTGTGGTGGTGAATAGAGTTGATGTGAATATAAGGTGAAGCAGAGCTCAGGCAGTTAGAAGGATTAAAGGCAGGGGAAAAGAACAAGGAGCAGCTGAAGGACCCCAATACTACATCATACTAGGTAAGATTTAGTACTTTACATTTTCAAATGTTTTGACTCTCGTAAATTTGTACGAGGTTAAATAGGGCATTTCTTTTGTAGATGGGTTTTGTAATAATGTATTATAATGGTCTATTAGGTTACTCTATTTAATACTATATTATAGGACATAACAAAGTTTGCAATTGATTTAGTTGACTATCTGTGAAAGAGGTTGTTAACATGCAAACTGAAATGTATAGTTCATCCAAAGCCAAATTCTTTCTCTTAATGTAGGATAAGAATAGGAGGGTAGAACCCCTTTCCATTTTTTATTGTTGCCTGTGTAACAGCTAGAGAAATTGCCCTACTTTTCCAAGTGATCATTGTCAGTGGGATAGTAAATTATTGAAAATCTAAACATGTATGGTTAATATATGGCTGAGAAACAGATGCAGCTGTACAGGTAAACGTAATATACAGTATCTCACAAAAGTTAGTACACCCCTCACATTTGTGTAAATATTTTATTATATCTTTTTATGTGATAACACTTAAGAAATTACACTTTGATACAATGTAAAGTAGCGAGTGTACAGCTTTTATAACAGTGTAAATTTGCTGTCCTCTCAAAATAACTCAACACACAGGCATTAACATGTAAACCGCTGGCAACAAAAGTGAGTACACCCCTAAGTCAAAATATCCAAATTGGGCCCAAAGTATCAATTTTTTTGTGTGGACACCATTATTTTCTAGCACTGCCTTAACCCTCTTGGGTATGGAATTCACCTGAGTTTCACAGGTTGTCAATTGAGTCCTCTTCCACACCTCCATGATGAGGATGCTCCACAGAAGCTCAATAGGGATTAGGTCTGGAGACATGCTTGGCCAGTCCATCACCTTTACCCTAAGCTTCTTTAGCAAGGCAGTGGTCATCTTGGAGGTGTGTTTCGGGTCATAATCATGTTGAAATACTGCCCTGTGGCCCAGTCTCTGAAGGAAGGGCATCATGCTCTGCTTCAGTATGTCACAGTACATGTTGGCATTCATGGTTCCCTCAAAGAACTGTAGCTGCCCAGTGTCTGAAGCATTCATGCAGCCCCAGACCCTGACACTCCAATCACCATGCTTAACTGCAGGCAAGACACACTTGTCTATGTACTCCTCACCTGGTTGCCGCCACACACGCTTGACACCATCTGAACCAAATACGTTTATCTTGGTCTCATCAGACCACAGGACATGGTTCCAGTAATCCATGTCCTTAGTCTGCTTGTCTTCAGCAAACTGTTTGCGGGCTTTCTTGTGCATCATCTTTAGAAGAGGCTTCCATCTGGAACGACAGCCATGCAGACCAATTTGATGCAGTGTGCGGCATATGGCCTACAGGTGCAGGCATCATCCTAGTATAACCACTGCAATCCGAGGACGTCCATGGATGTCCTCCCAGTGGCAAATGGTTTTGATTGATGGCTCCTTTAACTGTTAGTTCATCTTTGGAGACAATCAAGCAGCTCAGAAAAAATAAAAACAGGATATAAAATGTTTTCCAACATTTATTAAAATCAATTAAAAAGCACTCACATTTAAATGTGCATTATGCTGGTGCACTACAATATAATTGCCTTGGACACAGCTCCAGCTCCAGCTCCAGTTTACACAGCACAGCATAGCTCCCGATGACAAAGCACAGATCAGTTGGGATTTTCCATATACTTAATCAGGATACTCTCACAGAATACGGTCTATCACCTCTCCTTCCAGTCAGTATGGCATTCCACTGACTATTCCATTCCATACAAGATCTATACTGTGAAATTGGTGGAGAAAAGTCTCAGAAATGTACATGATGTATCACAGTGGTGTACTCATGGATAAATTGGATGGATTACATTTACATGAAAGGCTGTGACCGAGAGTATAAGTACATACGTTTGGACATTTTATTAATGTGTTTTGATACGTTATATGGTTTTAGGCACACACCTATTTTTTGTCAAATCGTGCTTTTTATTTATGATCAAATGTATTTTATATATTTTTAATTTATTTATTAGTGAATGAGTTTGCACATATTTTCAGCACTTTATTAATTTCATGTTTATCGATTAGAGATTGAGTTTGCAAATATATTACGTTTATCCATTGCATGGCATTTGCTTCTAATCCATGCAATGACTTTACCTTTGTGGGAATGGAAATTGGTGTCTGCAGCATGGTAAGTGATTTGGGAATCATACAGGTGTACTTTTTTAGTAAATAGGTAGCGTGGGAGCACATTTTTTTTTTAATTTATGGTTAATATTAGAACAGCAGGTGGAGGAAATCTTCCAATGGGACAGCTGACAGTGAAAGTGACAACTGACTAAAGCTGGCCATACACTAATAGGATTTCAATCAAATGTTTTCATTTCAAGAATGTTCTTTTGATTTTCTAATTGTTAGTGGTTAAAATCAATGTTTGTATTTGACAGCAATGAAAAGAAAATTCAAAGAAGCAGGGTGGTAAGATTTTTCTCAAATAAATTTTTACAGAGTGTGTGGTCTCAAACCATCTGCAAGTTATCTATTCTGTCAAAGACTAATTTAGTTACAATTTATTGTATCCCACTTTCTGGTTTCTTTAAGCAATAGTGACTTAGCTAGGGCTTCACAACTGCTGCCTGGGAAGGTTATGGCACCAGTGCCTTCCAGGGAGATCTCATCCAAGAGAGAAGTCCATGAGCTAGGGAAGCAAACTGCCAGCTGCATTGTATCAATGCCTTAAAATGCAGATTATGTTTTGCTGTAACCTCGACATTTAAGGTTACTCTACATTTCAAATTATCCCCAAAGTGAACCTAAATTTCTGAAATTGCATATTTGTCAACATTGTGAATACCTTTTTTTAAATGTTACTATATTTTTACTTTACTAGTATTCCATACTTTTAAATAACATTTCTTTTTACAATTCATTGCAGGTGGATAAAAGAGCTCAATAGGGAAAAAGCTTTACTGCAAAGTAAGATGGATGCTGCAAGTGAAAAACCCTTTTCTTGCACTGAATGTGACAAATCCTTTAGACAAAAAATTAATCTCATAAGTCATCAGAGAGCTCACACAGGAGAAAGACCATTTATCTGTTCTGAATGTAACAAGAGCTTCTCACGAAAGAACAGTCTTTTTCAGCACCAGAGGATTCATACAGGAGAGAAGCCATATCATTGTTTTGAATGTGATCACAAGTTTTCACGCAAAAGTTTACTGACTGAACACCAGTTGATTCACACAGGAGAGAAGCCATATCGGTGTACTGAATGTGATAACTGTTTTAGCAAAAAAGCAGATCTTACAAGACATCAGAGTATTCATACTGGAGAGAAGCCTTTCAGATGTTCAAAATGTAACAAGTGTTTCTTGCAAATATCTGGTCTTACTAATCACCAGAGGATTCACACTGGAGAGAAGCCTTTCAGATGTTCAGAATGTAACAAGTGCTTTTCAGAATTTTCTAATCTTACTACCCACCAGAGGATTCACACTGGAGAGAAGCCTTTCAGATGTTCAGAATGTAACAAGTGTTTCTCGCACATATCTAATCTTACTCAACATCAGAGGATTCACACAGGAGAGAAACCATTTAAATGCTTTGAATGTAATAAAGGTTTTGGAAGTCAATCATCTCTGACCAAACACCAGAGGGTCCACACAGGAGAGAAGCCATTTGGATGTTCAAAATGTGCAAAGCGCTTTTCACAAAAGTCAAATATGTTTCAACACCTGAAAACACATAGGGAAACTATTTAGATACTTAGCAAGTACTTATGATAAAGTACAAGTAAAAAAATAAATAAAAAATTCTGGTTTTCAGAAGATTTACAAAAAGCTGTATCCTTGTTCATAAAAGGAAAACATTTACAACCAACTAGGAGATTGCCAAAAAGCTTGCATGTAGGAGAAGGGACCTAAACATTTCAAATATGATTTGAGCTTTTCACAGCAGACATACAGTATCTGATTCAACACAAATAGAAGAATCAGAACCACTGTAAGATAAATCTGTAACACCCTATTTTTTTTCCCTTTTACCTGCAGTGCTGCATTCTCGTCAAAATACATATTCAGCCTCACAACAAATCCAGTGTCTTCCTGCTGTGATCCAATGTTTGATCTGCCGGGTCCTGTGTTTTCATCTTGGTCCTTTTCATCTGGCTGCCTCTTTCAAGTGCAATCAGTCAGCTCCGATGATGCACTGGACCTGGCCCTCAGCCCACCTTCTGGCTGCTCTGTGTGCCAATCCCAGCCTCCTGGGAAATGTGATGCTGCAGGTCCAGGTACACATCATTCTAGCCTTGGCCAAAATGGAAGTGAGGGGAGGGGTTAAAAAAAAATACATGAAAGTAGGAAAACAAAACTAAAAATATTTCCAGCAATTCTGCTTGTACAGGGAGGGTTTTTTAAAATTAAACTATCTCCATTTTTTATGTTCTGCCAAAGATATGTAACGTATGTCATAGCTTTCCCTTTCATAGACAGCCAATGACGTTAAGTAACATTAATGGTGATTTATAAGAACCTGATTTAAATTTAAACTGTCAGCTTTGGTTTAATATCAAAAGTCGGCACTTCCTGAGCACTGAGGACACGGAGGTAGACTTCCGGCGACACTCTCCCGGTTACAACGCAAGGACGCGATGACATAGGCGACGCGTTATCGGAGCATGTGCTCCTTCTTCAGGCCTCTATAGCTCTGTCTTACACAAGGGAAATATTTCCGCGTCCTTGCGTTGTAACCGGGAGAGTGTCGCCGGAAGTCTACCTCTGTGTCATCAGTGTTCAGGAAGTGCCGACTTGCATCAGCTACAGCGGATAACTGCAGCGGATCACTTCAGACTGATTGAGGCCCCTTCACACTGGGGCAATCCGACTTGGGGGGGGCGACCTCCGAGGTCGCGGTGCGAGCAGCGCGCCGCGACCTCGGAGCGGCCGTCACGGACTTCATAACATTGAAGTCTATGACGGTCGCTCCGGGTCGCCCCAAAGAAGCTCCGGACCCTTTTTCTAAGTCGGAGCGACTTGTGTCGCTCCTATTAGAACAGGTCCGCAGCTTCCCTATGGAAGGCGACCTACGGCGACCTGTGAGGCGACCAGGTCGCCTCACAGGTCGCCTTAGTGTGAACGGGGGCTTAGGCACCCGGACGGACCTACTGCTTGGATGGACCAGTTCACATGCTATACACTGCTGTTTCTCACCTACTCTATTGTGAGTATTTGGTGTACATTGATTTACCATATTAAAATTGTCTTACTGCACTTAGAGTGGCGCCTGTCCTATATCACCAGATGAAGTGTCTGCTCACCTCCACAAAAAAATGACATCCGCTGCTCCATAGGGCTGCATAGAGCATCCGATCAGGTCCACCTGAAAAACTTACAGGCAGACTGGATCGGAAAGCCCGTGTGAAAGTGGCCTAAGTCTAATGGTTGATTGAGGTAGTCACTTGACACTGATTACCGCCCCCTCAACACCTAGACATACTGGTTGTGGTCTTTGTAATGATTAAGCACAACCTTTGACTTTCAGCGCCACCTATAAAACTCGCCAACTAAGATCAATGGGGCAGCACTGCAACTGTGAGCCAAACACTTGTCCCACAATGTAAAATGTTATTTAAAAAATGTAAAAAAAAAAAATATATATATATATATATATATATATATATATATATATATATATATATGTGTCAGCAGGTGGCAGTAGCTTCTCCTGAATGGCTCCTAACAACTGCTATACCACCCTCTTACAAGCGATCCACCACGGTTTTCTTATTAGAGGGCAAAAAGCATTATCACAAGTGAGAAAGAGCCCTAACCAGTTACCGACCGCACGCCGCAGTTTTACTGTGGCAGGCAGCTGCTCCTGGGCAAAGCGATGCAGGTATACGTCGCTCGCTCCACCGGCGGCGCGCTCCTACCCCCGCTAATCAGCGGTAAAGCCGATGCGTGTGTCAGGTGGCTTCAATTGCCCCCCTGACACCTGCCATCGCTCCCCACTGAGAGAGAAGAGCGGTCAGCTGTTGTAAACACAGCTGACCATTCTTCTCCCTGCAATATAGGATCACAGGTCTCTATGGTCATTTCAGAAGACCCCCCCCCACAGTTAGAATCACTCCCCTAGGCTCACAATTAACCCCTTGATCACCCATAATGTTATCCCCTTCCCTGCCAGTGTCATTATTACAGTAACAGTGCATATTTTTAGCACTGATTACTGTAGTTATGTCACTGGTCTCCCCAAAAGTGTCAAAAATATCAGTCAGGGGTCCAATCTGTCCGGCGCAATGTCGCAGTCCCGCAAAAAAATCGCAGATTGCCGCCATTACTAGTAAAAAAAAAAAAACCAATAAAAATGACATAAATCTTTGCCGTAGTTAGTAGACTCGATAACTTTTGCGCAAACCAATCAAAATATTGTGATTTTTTTACCAAAAATATGTAGCAGAAAACAAATTGGCCTAAAATGTTAAAAAAAAATTATTTTTATTTTATTTTTTGAGAATGTCATATAGCAGAATGTGAAAAAATATTGTTTTTTTTTTTTTCAAAATTGTCGCACTTTTTTTGTTTATAGCGCAAAAAAGAAAAATCATACAGGTGATCAAATACCACCAAAAGAAAGCTCTATTTGTGGGAAAAAAGGACATTAATTTTTTTTGGGTACAGCGTGTCACGGCCGCGCAATTGTCCGTTAAAGTAAGACAGTGCCGAATCGCAAAATAGGGCCTGGTCAGGAAGGGGGCAAATCCTTCCGGTCTTAAAGTGGCTAATATACAAATTTAAACAATTGCTCCTTTGTTCAATAGTAAAAAAAAAATCTAGGTTCAGTATTAAATCTATCAAAGTACATTTATTAAAAGTTTGCAAATATCTTCTCATGATAACTAAGTAATAGCAATAATTGGTACAATTCAAAAAGTTGTGCAAATGTCCTTATGTTGTATCCAATAGTGCCAATACAATTTATGAAGTTGTGCAAGAACCCATAAATGGAAATTAAATACAATTCACTATATTGTACAAAGGTCCAATTTTGTTACCTAATAGCCACCAGGAAAATATTTGCAAAACCCCAATATTCTCCGAGGTATCAAAGATGTATACCAACTTCACTTGATAAATTCACCAGAACAGGTTGACCTTAAATCAAAAATTTCACAAAGTGCTCTTCCCAGCTTTTGGTAAAATGACTCCACTCCTCCACCTCTGGATGCTTATATCTCTCTTAAATATATTTTTGTTATTTCAATTTGAACAAATTGTGAAATTAGTTTATGCAATTAAATTATTGAAAACATTTTGTATGTTGAGGTTTGAATGTAACAAAATGTGATAGCTGGAAAACCCACAATATAACCTTATCTGCTTTACAATGTTAGTAATAGAAAAATGTTACTACAGTTCAAAATCTGCCTGTCTTACTGTCTATGTATGTAGACATGGTTGGATGTCCAAGTATAATCTTCTCATCCTCAGGTAAAATATGGTACTGCACAGTTATCAATACACTGTAGTGTACATGGTAATCTAAGTGAATGAGTGGGAGGGAAAAGAGAGATTAGGATGCTCTAAGGACAGGCCAAAATCAATCAGTGAAGGCCCAGATTGGGTCAATCCAATTTCTCAAAAATCAGCTATAGTATTCTGCGAAAAATTGATAACATAGTACGTATACCGTAAGTGAGAAAATCTAAAATATATTACCTTAACTATTTTGGTCAAATATAAGACATATTACTAAGTTCTTGTTGTCCAGGTTGTCAACAGTATCTTGACATCAACAATATATTTAGATATAATATATATCCAGTTATGTATTTATATGAAAATGTATATATAATACATACTGTATATATGAATTTCATGAATTAGTACAACCTATTTATTGTATTATATTATTATATTATACTTATTATATTTTAACATCTTGAATTTAGTTTAATTTAAATAGTTCAATTTATATACACACATGCAGTACACATACTGTATATGTTATTTTTATTGCATCATCACATCACTCAATGAGTATTTCTTATTTATTTATTTTTTTACTTCCACTTTTTATGTTATATTTTAGCCTTAAATTTGGGGATGCCGGGCCCCTGAAGAACATTGGCTGCTGTACCCAATTAATATTTGTAATAACCTTTTCTTTTCAGACCCAAACATTTTGGTGTTCTTTCAATTTCCAGAGCAGAGTTATGTATATTGTTTAGGCTGTATTAAAAATTCCTTCTTGAGGATACAGTATATTTTACGAAGCAAAAAAGAAAACAGAACAAAAGTACCAAACATCCTATTACATGAAACTTTAAAGTCACAAACATCCTCTGTATACCCCCTACAGCTTCTACTGTTATTTGTGTTTCAATCATGGTATAACATTTTGTAAATGCTAATGATAAGTAATACCCATGGATTTAACATGCACATTCGCTGCGATTGTCTTTCTTCCAACCTTCAA
The DNA here is from genome assembly GCF_965119305.1 of Pelophylax lessonae. Lineage (NCBI taxonomy): Eukaryota > Metazoa > Chordata > Amphibia > Anura > Ranidae > Pelophylax > Pelophylax lessonae. The sequence continues at coordinate 610,160,727 of NC_138771.1, read as the reverse complement.
ATGGTAATTAACCTGACATTCGACTGGAGAAAAATTTTTAACATAACATTTAAATTGAAATGACCTTCAACACTTTTGTAAACAAACCTTTTTGTTGTAGTAAATAAATCCTTTTTAGCCAATGTAAAACCTCCTAATTTTTTAAACATTCTTTAAATAGTTTTAATAGTAACAATACTGCCAACAGATTTCCACAAACTGGATTGTAGTAAGACTTGAATGTCATGTTTATATGTTGTTTTACAAAAAAATTAAAATAAAGATAAAAATTAAAAAAGGATCAGATTATTACTTTTGTATCAGAGCCTCCCTATGTTAGTGAATGGGGTTGATGTAAATATAAATTGAGGAAGAACCCAGGCAAGTAGAATGATTATAGCAGATGAAGAGAACAAGAAGAAGCTGAAGGATCTCAATATTTAACCATACAAGGTAGGGTCATTGTGATTGCTCCTTTCTAACTCTCTGTTGGTGATTTGAGGATTTCTTAGATAAATCAATTTTAATAATGATTTAAGCCTTTGTGCTTTAAAGCTTATTGGTTTCCATGTTTCTATCTTTTTTCTATACAAATAGTTTTGTTTTGGATAGTGTATAGAAGGGGTTAGAATCCATTGATGTTTATATCCTCACTAAGGGCATTAATGCTCTCTACTTTTCCTGGTGGAAACCACAAAATCTAAATATTAGTTCATGGAATTAAGAAACTAAGAATTAGTTCATGGAATACAACTAATATGAAATTATTATTGGAAAACATTCAGCAAAGTTTATTCTTGGTCTCCCATTCTACAGTATCTGTTCAGGTAGAATCACCCCATCCTCAGGCTTTACTATCTTTAGATTTCAGCAACATTCTCAATTAAACTCCCAAGCACACATGTTTAGTTCAAAAACAATTCACAAACAAATCTGAATTATTTTTCTGTCGGAAATTATTGAATTATTCTGTCTAGTGCCTGCATAAATATTGAATATATGAATTAAATCCAGAAAGCTTTAGACAAGAACAAGGATTTTTATTTTCAACCACGTCTCATTGGACACAGCTGGAAATAAATTTCACTTTTTGAAAATAATAATCCTACTCCTGATACTTTATCTTTCTGATTTGAGCCTAGGTTGTTTAATCTCTGCTGTTCCACTGTAAGATTTAATGCTCTAAACTTGGTGTCCAGTGTGTCATTAGCCTCTTAGGCCATGTAAAGCCAAGTAAATGTATATATAGTATGTCCATATAAAAATATAAAAAATTGATAAATGTATTCACAAAAAAAAATCCTCAGTGGGGCAAATGTTATTTATTAAAACACAACTAAATATATATACTGTATATATACATTACAAAAAAATCAAGATTGTAAAATAAAATGAGTCTCTGTGTGGTGGTGGTGAACACATAATTTTTGGACTATTTTGGACATTTTATTTTACGCACCTAATTTCTTTTTTGTATATACACTACCCGGCCAAAAAAAATTTGCCACCAAAAAAAAAGGTCAAACACTCTAATATTTTGTTGGCATTGATTACAGCACGCATTCACTGTGGCATTGTTTCGATAAGCTTCTGCAATGTCACAAGCTTTATTTCCATCCAGTGTTGCATTAATTTTTCACCAAGGTCTTGTATTGATGATGGGAGAGTTGGACCACTGCACAAAGCCTTCTCCAGCACATCCCAAAGATTCTCAATGGGGTTAAGTTCTGGACTCTGTGGTGGCCAATCCATGTGTGAAAATTATGTCTCATGCTCCCTGAACCACTCTCACAATTTGAGCCAGATGAATCCTGGCATTGTCATCTTGGAATATGCCCGTGCCATCAGGGAAGAAAAAATCCATTGATGGAATATTCTGGTCACTCAGTATATTCAGGTAGTCAGCTAACCTCATTCTTTGGGCACATGCAGTAACTATCCAATAGGATAGCTACTGAATGCTTAGTTTAGTTTGTTTCTTAGCTAATTCCAGGTGGCAATTTTTTTTGGCAGTCTGGCCTGGAGTGGGGAATTAAGCAAAAAAAAAAAAAAAAAACCACATAATGAAATTAACATGTATACTGTAACACAAAACTGTAAAGTCACAAACGTCTACAAATTTCTGTATACCATCTACAGCCTCCTTTGTTATTGATATTACAATCACAGTATCATATTTTTCAGTTCAGTGTTGGGACCCTTACATTTTAATATCTTTATAAATGATATAGGGTCTGGGATTAAAAGTACAATTTCAGTCTTTGCAGATGACACCAAGCTGCTTTGCAGTGGAATACCTTCCTTACAGGATGTTTCCAACTTACAAGCTGACCTCAATGCACTGTTTCATTGGGCAAATATGTGGCAAATGAGGTTTAATGTTGATACATGTAAAGTTATGCACTTGGGGGCTAAGAATATGCATGCATCATACATACTAGGGGGAGTAGAACTGGAGGAATCCATAGTGGAGAAGGATCTGCATGTTCTGGTAGATTCTAAGCTTAATAATAGCATGCAATGCCAAGCTGAAGTTTCCAAAGCAAGCAAAGTCCTTTCTTGTATTAACAGAGGCATGGACTCCAGAGAGAGTGATATAATTTTGCCCCTGTACAGATCATTAGTAAGACCTCATCTGTAATATGCAGTTCAGTTTTGGGCACCAGTTCTCAAAAAGGATATCAGGGAACTGGAGAAAGTGTAGAGAAGGGCAACCAAACTGATAGGAGGCATGGAGGAGCTCAGCTATGAGGGAACATTAGAGGAACTGAATGTATTCTCTCCTGAGAACAGGAGATTAAGGGGGGATATGATCAACATGTATAAATACATAAGGGGTCCATATAGTGAACTTGGTGTTGAGTTATTCACTTTAAGGTCAACACAGAGGACAAGGGGCACTCTTTACTCCTAGAGGAAAACAGATTTCGTCAGCAAATACGAAAAGGTTTCTTCACCGTAAGAGCTGTGAAAATGTGGAATAGACTCCCTCCAGAGGTGGTTCTGGCTAGCTCACTAGATTGCTTTAAAAAGGCCTAGATTCTTTCCTAGGTGTACATAATATAAATGGCTACTAATATGTATTGGCGAAGTTGAACCAGGGAATATTCGATTGCCTCTCAGGGGGTCAGGAAGGATTTTTTTTCCCCTGTTATAGCAAATTGGATCATGCTTTGCTGGGGTTTTTTCGCCTTCCTCTGGATCAACTGCGGGTATAGGATTGTGTATATGGGATTGTATGGTTTTCTTTACTGTTTTTTGTTTTTTATTGGTTGAGCCAGATGGACTTGTGTCTTTTTTCAACCTGACTAACTCTCAAACTGTGTAACTATATAAATGTTAATGAGAAGTGCAAACCATGTATTTACATTTACATTGCCCCCTATTGTCTTGCCTCCAAAGCTTCAAATGTTAATGAACTTGTCACATGACTGGAGAAATAACTTGACTGCAAATGAAGAGACAAATGGGCCTTTAAACAACTGTAAACACATATTTTATTGTCTTTTTAGCCAATCCAAAGCTTCCTCATGTTAGTAACTATGGGTGAGGTGAATATAAGGTGAAGCAGAGATCAGGCAGGTAGAAGGATTGCAGGCAGAGGAAGAGAACAAGTAGCAGTTGAAGAATCACAAAACTACATCTTGCCAGGTATGATATAGTACTTTAAATTTACTTTATTTTGGTTGTCATACACTTTTATTGGGTTGAATAGTCCCTTTAGTTTGAAACTGGGTGTTGTCTTATTGTATTATGGTTCTGTTATTATTTTTATTAGTATATTATAGGACATAACAATGTTTTGGGGGTGAGGTGCAATTGGTTTGTTTAAACCATCTGTGAATAAAAGTATTTATATGCAAACTGAAATTTTAAGTATATCTGAAGCCAAAACCTATTTTTAACCACTTGCTGTCCAGGGCCAATCTTTAATTTTTTTCACAAACATGTTAAATTAAGCATTTTTGCTAGAAAATTATATAGATCCCAAAACAGTATACATTTTCTGAATGCAGAAGCCTGGAAAATAAAATGATGGTCGTTGCAATTTTTTATGTTGCACATTCTATGCACAGTCATTTATCAAAAACACATTTTCAGAAAAAAATAAATTAAAACAAATTTTAGTACACAAAAATACAATATAATACCAATTTCTTTGGTAAAATATAAAAGATAAAGTTTTGTTGAGTAAATAGATGCCAAAAATTTTCCAACATGACTTTGCACCAGTGAACAATGCAAGGTCCATAAAGACATGGATAAGCGAGTTTGGTGTGGAGGAACTTGACTGCCCTGCACAGAGTCCTGACCTCAACCTGAACACCTTTGGGATGCATTAGAGTAGAGACTGCGAGCAAGGCCTTCTAATCCAACATCAGTGCCTGACCTCAGAAATGCACTTCTGGAAGAATGGTGAAACATTCCCATAGACACACTCCTAAACCTTGTGGAGTTCACTTTTCTGGAACAAAGGGGCCAAGCCCAACCCCTGAAAAATGAACCCCACACCATAATCCTCCCTCCACCAAATGCTTTGGACCAGTGCACAAAGCAAGGTTCATAAAGACATGGATGAGTGAGTTTGGGGTGGAGGAACTTGACTGGACCTGAGCTAGAGCGGAGACTGCGAGCTAGGCCTCTTGTCCAACATCCAGTGCCTAACCTCACAAATGCACTTCTGGAAGAATGGTCAAACTTTCCCACTGACCCACTCCCAAACCTTGAGGACAGCCTTACCAGAAGAGTTGAAGCTGTTAAAGCTGCAAAGGGTGGGCCAACTCAATATTGAAGTTTTGGGCAAAAAAGGATATCGGGGAACCGGAGAAAGCGCAGAGAAGGCAACCAAACTGATAAGAGACATGGAGGAGCTCAGCTATGAGGAAAGATTAGAGGAACTGAATGTATTCTCTCTTGAGAAGAGGAGATTAAGGGAGGATATGATCATGTATAAATACATAAGGGGTCCATATTTTGAACTTGGTGTTGAGTTATAGAGATGGCCTTGCGGTTCACCCGGCGGTCGGTTCGCGGCGAACTTTGCTTGTTTGCTACCCGCTGAATTTGCGAACACATGGCGTCGTTCGCGGCGGCCATACTAGTTTACATTGGGGAGAACTTTTACCCATGACACAGCCGTCAGGTGGAACGGGACAGCCAATTGAAACATTCCAGCACATGGACAGTCCCCCTACCCTATAAATAGACCTGAGCTGTCGGCCATTTCACATTCCGCTTTCTGCCAGTGTAGGGCGAGGTCTGCTGTGCTCATGAGGGAGAGTTTGCTAGACACATATAGCGCTGTGAAGATCCACAAAAGTCCTTTTCAGGGCTGGCATTTCGGTATAGGTCTACTAGTATCTTTTGAGTTTAGGGAGAGGTATCCAGTTGTTGCTTTAGGGGCAGTTAGAGATCGGCTGCAGTGACACAAATCGCTCTGTTAATGTCCACAAAAGTCATTTAAAGGGCTGCAATGTTTTTGGTGTGCAGTGCACTAAAAAGGGGGGTGGGGGTGGGGGAGGGGGGTAATCCACAGTATAATATACTTTGTAGAAAGCATATTATAGTGGATTAGTAGTATTATTGTGCACTGTGCAGCATTGTGACAGGTGTGGTGGTGAGACTGAGCGTTTCTGCAGTAACACTACACACAGTGACAAAAGCACTTATAATGTATTATAACTGGTGTGATAGACCAATTGCCCCCCCCCAATACCACATATTGAAGTGGGGTGTTATCTGAGTATACTTTTACATGTTTATTTGTGTCATGCAACAATATTGCCTCGTTTGCTGAGTGAAGCCTGCTACACACAGCGCAAACTCACTGGCCAATTTTTTGAACTGGTGTGATACACCAATGCCCCCCCCCCCCATACCACATATTGAAGTGGGGTGTTATTTATCAGTATATTTTTCTAAGAGTGTATTTTAGTCCTGAAAAAAATTGGCCTCTTGCTGTGTAAACAGTGCTGCACACAGTGACAACAGTTACTGGTCAATTATTTGTAGAACTGGTGTGATAAACCTGTGGCGCCCCCAATACAACAGATTGAAGTGGGGTGTTATTTAACAGTATAATTTTCTAAGAGTGTATTTTAGTCATGCAAAAATTTGGCCTCTTGCTGTGTAAACAGTGCTACACACAGTGACAACAGTTACTGGCCAATTATTTGTAGAACTGGTGTAATAAACCTGTGGCCGCCCAAATACCACATATTGAAGTGGGGTGTTATCTGAGTAAACTTTTACAAGTGTATTTGTATCATGCAACAATATTGCCTCGTTTGCTGAGTGAAGTCTGGTACACACAGCGCCAAACTCACTGGCCAATTTTTTGAACTGGTGTGATACACCAATGCCCCCACAATACCACATATTAAGGTGGGGTGTTATCTGAGTAAACTTTTACAAGTGTATTTGTGTCATGCAACAATATTGCCTCGTTTGCTGAGTGAAGTCTGGTGCACACAGCGCCAAACTCACTGGCCAAGTTTTTGAACTGGTGTGATACACCAATGCCCCCCCCCCAATACCACATATTGAAGTGGGGTGTTATCTGAGTAAACTTTTTCAAGTGTATTTGTGTCATGCAACAATATTGCCTCGTTTGCTGAGTGAAGTCTGATACACACAGCGTCAAACTCACTGGCCAATTTTTTGAACTGGTGTGATACATTAATGCCCCCCCAATACCACATATTGAAGTGGGGTGTTATCTGAGTAAACTTTTACAAGTGTATTTGTGTCATGCAACAATATTGCCTCGTTTGCTGAGTGAAGTCTGGTACACACAGCGCCAAACTCACTGGCCAATTTTTTTAACTGGTGTGATACATTAATGGCCTCCCAATACCACATATTGAATTGGGGTGTTATCTGAGTAAACTTTTACAAGTGTATTTGTGTCATGCAACAATATTGCCTCGTTTGCTGAGTGAAGTCTGGTGCACACAGCGCCAAACTCACTGGCCAATTTTTTGAACTGGTGTGATACACCAATGCCCCCCCAATACCACATATTGTAGTGGGGTGTTATTTAACAGTATAATTTTCTAAGATTGTATCTTAGTCCTGCAAAAATGTGGCCTCTTGCTGTGTAAACAGTGCTACACACAGTGACAACAGTTACTGGCCAATTATTTGTAGAACTGGTGTGATAAACCTGTGGCCCCCCCAATACCACAGATTGAAGTGAGGTGTTATTTAACAGTATACTTTTCTAAGATTGTATCTTAGTCCTGCAAAAATTTGGCCTCTTTTGCTGTGTTAACTGTGCTACACACAGTGACAACAGTTACTGGCCAATTATTTGTAGAACTGGCAGACTGACGGACCGGCAGATAGGGTGGAGAGGCAGGCAGAACTTGCATTGCACAAGAGGTAGAAAGCAGACTGCAAATGTATCAGGAGTGAGCCATCAACCATATACAGTCACATCTGGCGCTCCCTGGATGCCGGCACATGGCTCCGCAGTGTGGGCTTTTTTAAATGTGTCCGTTGCTGACACCAGTGTTGCCATCTGTAGCCTTTGCAGTCAACGCATGAGTCGCGGTAAGCCCAAAACTCACCTAGGAACAACCGCCTTAAGAAGGCACCTGAAATCCCATCACCAAGCCCAGTGGGAGCAACACCGTCAGAACCCACAAAGCCACACTCCATGCTCTCGCCGTCCAGCCTCTTCTCCTTCTGTCTCCTCACAGTTGTCCAACACTCCACCTTCCATGATGCCGTTGTCACGTTGTTCTGGAAATGGCAGGCTTCTGTGGCTCAAATGTTGGAGCGTAAAAAAAGGTGTCCGACAGGTGTCCGACTACATCGGGTTAGCGGCCGATGTGGACGCTCTGAGGAGCAATGAACGCCTTGACTACTGGGTGGGCAGGCTTGACCTCTGGCCAGAGCTTGCACAATTTGCAATGGAACTGTTGGCTTGCCCCCCGTCCTGTGTCCTGTCTGAAAGGACATTCAGCGCAGCAGGGGGGATCGTGACCGATAAGCGCACTCGCCTAGCTCATGACAGTGTAGACTACCTCACATTTATAAAAATGAATGAGGCATGGATCTCTGAGGAATTCAACACATGTGACCACCAGTAGACCATGTTTCATTGAAATTCCTCATCACAGGCCACAAATATCTGCCAGACCGCCATCCACCCACAACAATTCCTGGACCTTGTTTTCGCTAAATACAGCGGCATAAAAGGCATTTCATGTCCATTGAATGGCTAATTTTTGGGGCCTATACAGGCCGACACTTACTGCTGTATACTGTGAACGCCTACTGTACCTCTAGCCATCAAATACTAAGTTTTTTGCTGTCAGTTCAACCCAGGTGAGCTAATTTTTGGAGCCTATACAGGCCGACATTTACTTCTGTATACTGTGTGAATGCCTAATGTACCTCTAGCCATCATATACTACTTTCTTTGCTGTCAGTTAAACTCATGTGAGCTAATTTTTGGAGCCTATACAGGCCGACACTTACTTCTGTATACTGTGAATGCCTACTGTACCTCTAGCCATCAAAAACTAAGTTCTTTGCTGTCAGTTCAAACCATGTGAGCTATTTTTTGGAGCCTATACAGGTCGACACTTACTTCTGTATACTGTGAAGGCCTACTGTACCTCTAGCCATCAAATACTAAGTTTTTTGCTATCAGTTCAACCCATGTGAGCTAATTTTTGCAGCCTATACAGGCCGACACTTACTTCTGTATACTGTGTGAATGCCTAATGTACCTCTAGCCATCATATACTACATTCTTTGCTGTCAGTTCAACCCCTGTGAGCTAATTTTTGGGGCCTATACAGGCCGACACTTACTTCTGTATCCTGTGAACACTTACTGTACCTCTAGCCATGAAATACTAAGTTCTTTGCTGTCAGTTCAACCCATGTGAGCTAATTTTTGCAGCCTATACAGGCCAACAAGTGTTCCTAATTGAGACAAGTACACACTATAGAGGGATTTTCTTTCTTCATATTTCATGTCTTAGGTCTACAACCACCTTAAGCTATCAGATGAGTCAGTGCAGACTGCTCCATTCATTATATTGTTCCTTTTGCTATATCTCTCTTGTTTATTCAATAATGTGTATTTAGTGGGGATGCCATTTCAATTCTCTGAACATCAAACCTTTACTTCGATGCCTCTCCCCTGGTCCTGCAATGTTGTGCTTATAAGACAAAGTACATCCTCCCTTAGCAGCATTGATAAAGGGTTGCAGAGTCAAGAAAATGCATTGCCATGCCCACTTCTCTTCTCATAGCATGTGGCATCATAGACAAGTCTTTCTCACTGTCCACAGCAGTGCTATGAAATCTGATAGAGCTCTCCTTGAGGCATTGGCAATTTCCTTTTTCTGACAAGCGCTGTCTTAGGGGCTACAGTTTGAAATGTAGTGACATTTTCATGAGGGATGATTCTTGACATGCTTCTTTGATCTGAAAATCATGTGAGCGGCCACTTTTTATATGTTTATATTTTAATAATGGTTTCATACTACTTTACTTAGTTTGCACCCTCTTTTAACCATTTGTGTCAGCCCGAGATTACCCTAATCTTGAGAGGAGCTGCAGAAAGAGCAGTGCTTTTAAATCCTTATGATCCTGCAACTGGACATGAAGTTGAGTTGGTGGAAAATTTGCAGGATTATCATTTCCACTATTTTCATTCTGTAAAGATTTTTCGGACTCAGGAATATTAGTTATATGTTTGGCTTATGGTAGTATTTGTGTATGCACTTTGTGGACGCATGTGCATTTTTTTTTTTTTTTTTAACACACACATTTTATGCTTGTTTCAATCCTCAACTCTGTGAATACCTGTTTTTAAATGCAATTTCTACTGAACTAGAATTCCATACATATAAACATTAATTTTAAATTTAATTTCAGGTGGATTAAAGAGATGATTTGGGAAAGGTCGTTACAGCAAAATATGATGGATGGTGCAGATGAAAAGCTAATTTCTTGCACTGATTGTGACAAATCCTTTAGTGTAAAATCTGATTTCATACATCATCAGAGGACTCGTGCAGAGGAAAGACCATCTATGTGTTCAGAAAATGACAAACGCTTCTCAGGAAAGGACCTACTTATTCAATATCAGAGGATTCACACAGGAGAGAAGCCATTTGAGTGTTCAGAATGTGACAAGAGCTTTAAAAAAAAAGGTTATCTTATTCAGCACCAGAATAGTCACACAAAGCCATACCATTGTTCTGAGTGTAATCAAAAGTTTTCACGCAGTAGCTCACTGACTGAACACCGGATGATTCACAAAGAAGAGAAGCCGTATCAGTGTACTGAATGTGATCAATGTTTCAGCAAAAAAGCAATGCTCATGAAACACCAATGGATTCACAAAGGGGAGGAGCCTTTCAAATGTTCAGAATGTAACAAGTGTTTCTCAAACATGTCTGGTCTTACTCGACACCAGACAATTCACACAGGAGAGAAGCCATATCAATGCTCTGAATGTAATATATGTTTCAGATTAAAAGAGTGTTTTGACCGTCATTGGAGAACTCATTCAGAAGAATATCCATATCTGTGTTCTGAATGTAATAAAGGTTTTAGTAGTAAAAGAGAGCTGTTTAATCACCAGAGGGTCCACACAGGAGAGAAGCCTTTCAGATGTTCAGAATGTTACAAGTGCTTCTCACACAGAACTACTCTTATTAAACACCAGATGGTCCACACAGGAGAGAAGCCTTTTAGATGTTCAGAATGTGACAAGTGCTTCTCACGAATGTATAATCTTACTGTCCATCAGAGGGTTCACACAGGAGAGAAGCCATTTACATGTTCAATATGTGCAAAGTGCTTCCCCCAAAAGTCAGATCTGAAAAAACACCTGAAAACACATAAGGACGTTATTTAGATATTCAGAAAGTGCTTGGTACAAATGAAAAATGTTCTTGATAAATCAACATTTACAGAAAATTCACAGAGCCCTTGTTTAACTTGCACATTAATAGACTGGCGAATGATATTACCTCACTTATTGATCCCGGGATCAAACAGGTTTTATTCCGAATAGACAACTTACAGATAATATTAGATCGGTCACCAATATTATACAAGATGCTAACTTACATAAACACCCTACGTACATTGTTAGTCTTGATATACACAAGGCTTTTGTCAGCGTCAGCTGGTCTTATCTTGAGCTCCTCCTTCCTAGATTTGGTTTGGGTGATAGATTCCTTCAGGGCTTTAGAGCTTTGTACAACTCTCCCCAAACTAGAGTGTGTATCCCTGGCTGTAATTCTGAGTTTTTTCCTCTCAAAAGGAGTACCAGACAGGATTTCCCCCTATCCCCTCTTCTGTTCGCTTTGGCAATTGAGCCTTTTGCCTGTGCCCTTCGAAATAACCATAAGATCAAGGGATATACAAAGGGGGCAGGGAATTTAAAATGAGCCTTTATGCAGATAACGTTTTGCTGTTTTTATCAGATCCACATGTTTCAACCCCCCAATTATTATTAGAATTAAAAGCCTTTCAGGGTATTTCTGGTTTGGGAGTTAACATATCTAAATGCTCTATATTGCATTTGAGCTTGCCCAGTTGGTTACAGGTTTCTCTCAAGGAGAGCTTTTCTTTCTCCTGCTGTGCTAAATCCTTTAGGTACTTGGGCGTGCATATTACTCCCCATTATGAATCAATGTTCGTAACAGACTTCCCTGCCTTGTTTGCCCTAACTAGAACTCTCATATCCTCTTGGTCCTCATACCATATTTCCTTCCTAGGCAGGATTGCTGCGATAAAGATGATTATACTACCTAAATTATTTTCATTTTTTAGGGCCCTCCCGGTTAATGTCCCTTTTTCTCACATATCCTCTCTCCAAAGAGATTTATCTAAATTTATTTGGAATGGTAGGAAGCCCAGATGCAATAGACATGTACTTCATGCCCCTGAACAATTGGGCAGTTTGGGCCTTCCAGACCTGTGGTCCTATTACCTCTCTGCGAAATTTACCCAAATCGCCAAATGGCATTCATCTGATAAGGATACTCCATGGCTTGCTTTTGAACAGGCATCTATTCACCCCTGCTTCTTGCAGTCCTTACTTTGGTCCAAAAATAGGGTTTCAAGAATCTTACTTCAATCCAACAAAATCATTAATCATCTTTACCAGACGTGGACAAGATCCAAGGGCAATTATAAACTGATCTCTGAAGTATCTCCATTGACTACATATTTGGGGGAATTTGGATACCACTCTTTCCTTCTGGATCGGTGCTCCCTTACTCCATTGATCTCTAGAGGTCCAGTGTCTCTAAAAGCCCTGTCTATTAATAATATGTTTTGCTCATTTGATCAGATACGCGCTATTTATAAGATTCCCAGCTCTGAGGCTGATAGTTACAATCTTATTAGAGAATTTTTTCAAGCTCAAGGCTCCTTGAATCTTTGTCCACCTCATACACCATTTGAGGTCATTTGTTACTCCTCCCCAAGGGGAAGGGGTTTGATCTAAAGTATGTACCACCATCTTAATGAGTTTCCACTCCCTGAGAAGCATAAATATATGCTGAACTGGGAACGGGACTTGGAGTGCTCTATTTCCCCTTTAGATTGGCAAAAGATGCTATATAATCTTCGTAAGTGCACCCGATCTACTAAAAGCAGAGAAACCCTGATTAAGCTTTTTACTAGATTCATTCATTCTATCCCTCCACATCACCTACTTGCTTTATGGGCTGCACGAAAGAAGGCTCATTATTGCATTTGTTTTGGAGCTGTAAACACCTTAAGGGAATGTGGGACCTAACTAAAGCTAAAATCCTGCAGTTATCTGATAGAGACATCCCTATTTGTCCCAGGACATGCCTTCTTTTTGCACAGATCCCGGATATCCCAGTTCTCTTGCCTAGGTTACTTCATACCCTATTTAGCGCTATCCAATGGATTATTGCTCTTAATTGGAGGTCTCCCACGATTTTATGGTCTCAGGTAGTTTCTAGGATGGAGGTCCTCAGACTCTCAGAATATGTTTTTCACTCCTTACACAATTCTCTACATCTGTTCCATAGCAAGTGGGATAGCTGGGACAAATGTCCCTAACTTCCTTTAAATGTGTTATAATGTTATCACGATACTAAATGTGTTACCAATATGATATTTACATGATCTGCTTGATATGTTGTACATTATCTTACCAGAGACATCTCGCTGCTGTATTTGCCATGTTATGATTGACTTTTAATAAGCTTTGTGATGTTTGGTTTTTGACTTTCCAATAAAAGCTTTTGTAAACAGAAAAGACACTAAGCCCTTGTTTAACTTGCACATAGAAGACTTAATGTTAGAAGAGGACCTAATGTTTCAAATCTGATTTGAGCTTTTCACAGCACACACATCTAATTCAACAGAAAAAGATTAACCAGAGCCACTGTAAAGAGAAACCTGTAATTGCATTTTAAATAAATATTTAAAATAATTTTGATAAGGTTTACCCGTCCCGCTAGGGAGAGCCAGAGCTTAGTCCAAATCCTAATTTTATCCCGGAACCTTGTTAGAAGAGGGCTAATGTTGAGCACGCTATACTGATTCGGGTCCGCCGAGACCACCACCCCCAGATACTTAAATTTATCAACTACCGGAACCGGGCAGTGATTAAATAAATATTTAACTGAGACGTCTAAAGATTTTTGTGCATATTTTGGATATGGCAATTGTATACTGAAAGTTTTTTTTTTTTTTAAAGCAGCACACACACACAGCAAATCTAGTGTTGCTCTGCTGAGATCGATTGTTTCTTTGCCATACAGTGGGTCCTGCCATCTCGGTGTAGGCAGCTGGCTCCAATGATGCATTGGCCTATCCTCCCATCCCGCCCTCTCTCTGCTCTGTTTACTGAATCTGCAGCCTTCTGGAAAATGGGATATAAGCATCCGAGGAGGCTGCAGGACCAGGTAATCATCATTCTGTTTTTGGCCGAAATGGAAATGAGGATGAGTGGAAAAAACACTAAAAAAATAGATTTAAAAACTTACAGGACCACAAAATCTGAATAGGAATTTGTTCATGGAACAAAATTATTAATGAAATTATTATTAGAAAACATTCACTCTAGTTTTTTTTCTCTCTTGCTATCTGTACAGTATATAGGTAGACACAGTTGCATGTTAGGGCAAAATTCAACCATCATTAGGCTAAGCTATCTTTAAAGGGCAACTCCACTTTCGTGGGGGAAAAAATTGCAAATAAAGAAAAAATAATATAGTGTATACAATTGTGACACAAATCATATTGTAATTGAATGTTACGAAAAAATACCTTTCCTTTTCAATCTGCAGCTGTAATTTTCTAAAAATGCATTACAATATGGCTACCTGGAGGTGTTCTGTACACAGAATGTGTACTGAACACCCCCCAGAAACATAATTTCCTGCTTGTGTGATTGGCTCACTGACTTTCCCAGAAGTCTGCACTAAGATACAACTAAGATTTCAGGCATCCCCTGCAAAAAAAATTGTAAATTTTGGTGAGATAATTTCAATAGGAAATCACGACTAAAGGGATGCAAATCATGCAGCTTTCCTCATTAATGCCCTGCAGATGCAGTAGCTGATTGATAATTATGAAACCACTCCCATTAAACTCACTCAGTACATGGGCACAGAGGAACAAACAGTGATTTTTTCAGAGTAACAAAAGGTAGGAAGCTGCAACAAAGTTTGTTAAAATCCTTGTAATGTACAGAGATTACCAAGAAGGGAATGCTTTTTTCTTAACAAAGTGGAGTTATGCTTTAAATTCCTGCAAAGTTCTCAACTAAACGGCATAGCCGACATTCTTAGTTCAAACTAATTTCCAAAAAATCTGTCCTCTTTTTCTGCAGTAAATTGTTACAGTATTCTGCCTACTGCCTGCAAGAAAATATACTATATTAGGTTAAAATAAAGAATCTTTACAAAAGGATAGAGATCTTTATTTTCAGACATGTGAATTACATTTGTCACTCTTATTGGACACATCTGAACACAATTTTTACTTTTTGAAATTAGGATCCTTCTCTTGGCGTTTTAAGATTTTGATTTAAGCCAATTTTGTTTAGCCTCTAATGTTCCACTGTAAGATATATTGCTCTGTCCTTGGAGTTCATTGTGTCATTAGCCACTTTGCCCCTGTAAATCCTAATCAATATAAACATGTACGTATCAAAATTGTATAAATTGTAATTTAAGGTATGTAAAGAGCATAGTCTTCATTAAAACACGTTAAATGGAAAAATGTATATTATTAAAACCCAAATATTTGATGCTGATTAATTTACTCATACAACAGGGTCCCTCCCCCACCACCTCACCACCAATGCATGGGTTAAATGTTCATTTGACTGTGGGGGAAATAAATACATACACTTAGGCTGACCATAGATGGTTATATTTCAACCATGTATGGGAAGGCTGAATGTACCAAGTTGATAGGTCTACTGCATGCCATTATTGCTAGCAGCTTGTATAGCCACTAGCGATAATCACTGTCTTCTCCTGGTGGGGACAGTTTCCCCCTCTCCCCTGCTGGGAGAATACAATGGCTCAGTGGGAGGAATACCCCTGTCAGGGATTCCTGGTTGCAGGAAAGAAATTTGCTCCATGTATGGCCTGCTTTAACCGGTTGCCGACCACACGCCGTGTATTTACTGTGGCAGTGTGGCTCCCCCAGGCAAACCGGCGTAGGGCTACGTCGATCGTGAGCAGGGAGCTTGGGCGCCCCCAGTCGGCAGCAGGGAAGCCGATGCATGGGTCAGGCGGCTCAGATTGCCGTCTGACACCCGCGATCGTTCCCCACTGAGAGAGAAGAACGGTCAGCTGTTGTAAACACAGCTGACCGTTCTTCTCCCTGGAATGATCACAGAGCCCCTGTGATCCTTCTGTATAGGATCACAGGTCTCTATGGTCATTTCAGAAGCCATGCCCCCCCCCCACAGTTAGAATCACTCCCCTAGGCTCACATTTAACCCCTTGATCGACCACAATGTTAACCCCTTCCTTGCCAGTGTCATTATTACAGAAACAGTGCATATTTTTAGCACTGATTATTGTAGTAATGTTGGTATAGAGATGGTGAGGTGGATGGTGCTGCCTAAAGTATTGGGGTACTAATATAATGGGGTGATGCTTATTATGTCTCTAACACCACAATAAATATGTTAAAAATAATTACATATCAGAAAGAATCAACAATCAAAAAAAGATGCATTCAGTGCAATAAGGTGCTAGTAGGTGGTGTGAGTAAAAATAAATATTAATAACACAATCAGAAGATATAAATATAATATAAATGTAAAGTGCTTAGTGAACAAGGTGACTGAAATAGTTTGGTCCAATATTAGCCAAAGGGCATCGGCCACTGATCAATAAATAAATAAAGCACTTAATATGTGAAATAAACACTAAACATGTGAATATAGCAATAGTGTGTTCAATAAATAATGATAATAAAGTGACGCAGTGTGAAGTGGGTCCAATATATCTTATAGGTAGTATTAAATTGAAATAATATAAATAATGATGGCTTTAGGGTGATAAAGTGCAGTCTATAAAATTATATCTGAGAGCGATATGGCATTATGGGTCAACCCATAAAGTGGAAAGAGGTGACTAGTGAAATGTAAATAATGGGCAGTAAAAGTCCATAAGGTGGTTATACTGTCAATTGGATTCCAGGTAACGTTGATGGGTGAATCTCGGGGTGATCCAGATATGGCATGCCGGGTGAGGAAACCAGTGCTCCCCTCTCAATTAATCCCGCACTCACCGGAGCTCGGCACCCCTACAGGGGTAACCAGCGTGATGTTAATATGGGTTTCCCTCAGCCAGGTATGTTCTGTATACCGGTCTCATCAATGGTTGTTACTGGATCCTCTCCATATGTATGATGTATTCAATAAAATCGATACAGCCTCATGTGTGGTTCACATCTATCAATTTATGTAAGAAAACTCCCAGGTCATATACAAGAAGAAGAGCCTCATATAGTGAAGTATTGCATAAAAAAATGTACTTCTTTATTCAAATAAAAATGGTACTTACATTAAAGCAAGTAAAACAAGCATACAATGTAATAGGGACCGCAAATTTTGCAATGCATCCTGGGATTGGCCATAAATACTGAGGGGACATGTGACAGGGCGTCTTAAGCGGGAAACAGATTCCCAGGACGAGGTGGATGGCTGCCTCTCCTCCTGCAGAGCGAGAGGAATGTGGTCTTAGGCAGTTGGCCTAGTGAACCGGATGTGGACCTGAGCTGGAGAGGATCCAGAGTGCTGACGGTGGAGCTGCTGGCAGAGTCTTATGGGAAAAACAGTGTTTGTGAGTACTGAGGGACCTGCCAAGGAAGGGGGACCACTCCAGAGAAGTCAAGGGATCAAGGAGCTAGCTCACACAGAGAGTATGATAGTAAAGGATGTGCCAAGTACAAAGTCCTGAAGAATAGGAACAAAAGGGGATGCCAAGAAGGGCCCTGAAGTGTGTTCTGCATTACAAGTACAGCTTATCTAAAGCGGTCCATTTATCACAACTTTATCGCTGTTTCCAAGGTGAAGCAGCGGCCTTGCCGCATTCAGCAATATTCAGTCGTCCCAGCAGATTGTGCATAGTTATACATGTTGGAGTATCCCACTCATTCCCTTCTCCTACCCAAGTTCTCAATAAAAATACAAAAACCAAAGCTACTGGACTGTTTCCTGACTGAGATAAAACATTTGGGAAAATGTTGAACTGTCATGCTGTTGCTAATGGTAACCCTACATATATATATATATATATATATATATATATATATATATATACATATACATATATATATATATATATATATATATATATATATATATATATATACATATATATATGTTATTCTGCACAGCCGTCCTGCACTGTAGCAGTAAGGCTACCATGCATGTCGGCAAATGGTTAAGGTAACCAGGATGGGGTGTAGGGTAGTATGGGATATATGGGATACAAGCTGCTGACACTGTCCTCTGTCCTGCTGACCCCTGCATCCTCTTTCCCCCTCCCCCCACCCCCACATCAGATGTGGTATATCCAGCCCTGCAACTCTTACCTGAACAGGTGGAATCCCTGGACAGGAAGACACTTCTGTTCCGCACCTCAGACTACGTGCTTCTCCTTCTCACCTTCTGGGCACCCTCCATAAATATTCATGCTGACTATTTGCCTTGCTCCACTCCTATGTTCCAGAACAGTGATGGCAAACCTTGGCACCCCAGATGTTTTGGAACTACATTTCCCATGATGCTCATGCACTCTGCAGTGTGTTGAGCATCATGGGAAATGTAGTTCCAAAACATCTGGGGTGTCAAGGTTCGCCATCACTGTTCTAGTACCTAGAAGGCAGGGAAGAGTAATCAAACCTGCAGGCTGTGAAACCTAAAACAGCCAAAGGAAATTAAACAAATGCTCCATTGATTACAGAGGAGCCAAAAAGAACTAAGTTTACCTAACACTCTACCAACCTAACGAGGAGGGTGCTACATGTGATTCCATGGGTATGTGCAATTTTAGGACTTGACGCCTTTGGTATCTATTTACTCGACTCAACCTCATCTTTTATATATTACCAAAAAATTGGATATTATATTGTGTTTACGTGTGTTAAATTCATTTTAGTGTATTTTTTTTCTGAAGCTATGCGTTTCATAAATAATTTCCCAAATATCGTGCAACATAAAAAAAATTGCAACTACCGCCATTTTCTTCTCTGGTGTGTCAAATTTTAAAAAACATAGACATATTAGAAATATACTTTTTTTTTTTTTTGGGGGGGGGGGGGTTACAGTAAACCCCCGCTCCATCGCGGTTCAGTTTTTGCAGTCCCGGTATATTGCGTTTTTTTTCTGTAATGTTATTTTACTAATTAAATCATTGAGAATTAAATATTTTTGTGTTTTCCAATGCTCTGTTTCTCTGTCTCTATTGTTTTAAAAGTGTGTTTAAAGACCCTAAAATGCTTTTAAAAGTAGAGTGACAGTAAAAAAACATGCCTACAGTGTATTTTAATAGGGTTTTTCTATTTCGCGGATTTTCACTTTTTGTGGGTGGGTCCGGAACGTAACCCCCGCGATGGAGGGGGGTTTACTGTACAGTAATTGCTAGCAAAAAAAAAAAAATGCAGATTTTTAACAAGTGTACAAATAAAATTAAAAAAAATATATATTATATTTCTTTTCTTTGCAGAACGTGGAGATGAGCTCCATAGACGTCTCTGTTATAAGGAGTCTAAAACTCCTCTAACTGGCTGCAAAGCAGAATACAAACAACATCATTCATTTTATATCTACCTAAGTACATTTTTTTTTATTGGATTTTCAGTCCTGACCATAGTATATACAGATAATAAGTAGAAGTCCTCTAGAACAGAGTAGAGGTGTGCAGGGATTATAAGGTGAATGGTGGGGAGGGGTAGAGCTGTCAGTTTAGGAAGTTGGGAACTCAGAGAAGAGGAACCTAAGAAGTGAGGAGAGTGGGGAGTGATTTCCAGAGTGCACAGCAGCAGAGAAAGACAGGAAGTGACATCTGGTCCTGTACTCAGTGCAGACTGTCCTGTGTTAGGTATGTAAAATACTTCTTCTACAGAGGAGGACACTGAGAGATATGTGATGGAGGAGGAGGGTGGTATAGTGATCTGTGTGATGGAGGAGGAGGGGGGATTTCAGTGTTGTTCACCATTATCTCCTCCTGTAGGTGATGTGTGTACAGTGTGGGGACTCCCAGCTCTGTGTCCCCCCATCTCTAATCAGGAGGATTGGATCTCTTTTGGCACACATTAAAAACGTGCGGTGTTGTTAATGGCAACCCAAAATGGATTTTTTTGCACCCTAGAAGGTGCAGAAGCTTCATATATTTTTTATTTCTTGGTTTGTTTTTTGCATGTAAGCCAAACCATTCAAGGGATCCTATGTGTGTTTTATACTCCCACGGTGTGATCCTATGTATATATGTATATCACATACACTCACACCCAGTATTTCACAAAAGTCAGTACACCCCTCACATTTTTGTAATTATTTTATTATATCTTTTCATGTGACAACACTGAAGAAATGACACTTTGCTACAATTGTAAAGTAGTGAGTGTACAGCTTGTATAATAGTGTAAATTGTCTGTCCTCTCAAAATAACTCAGCACACCGCCATTAATGTCTAAACCGCTGGCAACAAAAGTGAGTACATCCCTAAGTGAAAATGTCCAAATTGGGACCAATTAGCCATTTTCCCTCCCCGGTGTCATGTGTCTCGTTAGTGTTACAAGGTCTCAGGTGTGAATGGGGAGCAGGTGTGTTAAATTTGGTGTTATCGCTCTCACTCTCTCATACTGGTCACTGAAAGTTCTGGCACCTCATGGCAAAGAACTCTCTGAGGATCTGCAAAAAAGAGTTGTTTCTCTACATCAGGGGTCTTCAAACTATGGCCCTCCAGTTGTTCAGGAACTACAATTCCCATCATGTCTAGTCTTGTCTGTGAATATCAGAGTTTTACAATGCCTCCATAGGATGTGTTGTTCTAAAACAGCTGGAGGGCTATAGTTTGAGGATCCCTGCTCTACATAAAGATGGCCTAGGCTATAAGAAGATTGCCAAGACCCTGAAACTGAGCTGCAACACGGTAGCCAAGACCATACAGTGGTTTAACAGGACAGGTTCCACTCAGAACAGGCCTCGCCATGGTCGACCAAAGAAGTTGAGTGCACATGCTCAGCGTCATATCCAGCGGTTGTCTTTGGGAAATAGACATACAAGTGCTGCCAGCAGAGGTTGAAGGGGTGGGGGAGGTCAGCCTGTCAGTGCTCAGACCATACGCCGCACACTGCATCAAATTGATCTGCATGGCTGTCGTCCCAAAAGGAAGCCTCTTCTAAAGATGTTTCACAAGAAAGCCTGCAAACAGTTTGCTGAAGACAAGCAGACTAAGGACATGGATTACTGGAACCATGTCCTGTGGTCTGATGAGACCAAGATAAGCTTATTTGGTTCAGATGGTGTCAAGCGTGTCACCAGGTGAGGAGTACAAAGACAATTGTGTCTTGCCTGCAGTCAAGCATGGTGGTGGGAGTGACATTATCTGGGGCTGCATGAGTGCTCCCGGCACTGGGGAGCTACAGTTCATTGAGGGAACCATGAATGCCAACATGTACTGTGACATACTGAAGCAGAGCATGATCCCCTCCCTTCGGAGACTGGGCCGCAGGGCAATATTTCAGCATAACGACCCCAAACACACCTCCAAGATGACCACTGCCTTGCTAAAGAAGCTGAGGGTAAAGGTGATGGACTGGCCAAGCAAGTCTCCATACCCATGTGATCATGGAGGAGTGGAAGAGGACTCCAGTGGCAACCTGTGAAGCTCTGGTGAAATCCGTGCCCAAGAGGGCAAAGGCAGTACTGGAAAATAATGGCGGCCATGTACTCACTTTTGTTGCCAGCAGTTTAGACATTAATGGCTGTGTGTTGAGTTATTTTGAGGGGACAGCAAATTGACACTGTTATACAAGCTGTACACTCACTACCTTACATTGTAGCAAAGTGTCATTTCTTCAGTGTTGTCACATGAAAAGGTATAATAAAATATTTACAAAAATATGTGGGGTGTACTTACTTTTGTGAGATACTGTGTGTGTGTGTGTGTGTGTGTGTGTATATTTTTATTATTAAAAAAAATTCTTATTGATGATGTTGATTTGTGCTGCTGAGAATTATTTTTCCCCCCACCCTCCTACGCATGCGCAGATGTGCCAGAGGCCTTTGAGTCCTGAGCGCGTCTTGCGACACATCTGCACACTTGGGTTTGCAGAAGAGATAGCTAAGCTCTTCTGCAATTAAAAGCTGCCTACTCACTGTTTTCTAAATGTTTGCTTTAGTTCCACTTTAAAATATAGTAGTTTCTTGATTTAGCAAGTTCTCAAAACTGCCAAAACTTCCTAAGGCTTCTTTCACACGGTCCGTTGCGTGCTGCGGTCCGTTCTCTGCTCAGCGGGATCGATCCGCCGATCCCCGCTGAGCCGGCGGATGACAGCTTCATCTCCGCACTGTGTGCGGAGAGGGAGGTGTCAGCGCCCCGCTGCTCTCTATAGGGAATCGGATGAGAACAGACCACCTGTCCGCTCTCATCCCATCCGATCTGATCCTCCTGGACGGATGGAAAATAGGGTTTCCATCCGTCCGGATTTCACGGACAGGATCGGATCGGAGAGCAGTGGGTGTCAGCGGACATTACTCCGCTGACATCTGCTGCCCCATAGTGATGCATGGAGGATCCAATCAGATCCGCCTAAAAAACTGACAGGCGGATCTGATCGGATCATTCGTGTAAAAGGAGCTTGTCTGACTTTGACTGTTATATTACCAAGTGCATGTGGTCAAGCTCTGTTACCTGTTGGATTGCGTGAGAATATTTAGACATCCTGTACAACTGCACTGAGTACAAGGGTAAGGTAGGGGAATGACTGAAAATGGAGGCTATCCGTACAATATCTACCTGAATATCTATTTGTCACTTTAAGTGGAATTTTTTTGATAAGTAGAATTCCAGCCTAACTAATCCTAAAAACGTTCCCTCCTGCTACCTATGCTGCCTAACCTGTGTAAAAAAGATCTGTATACTTATTTTTTAGCCCGTTCCAGTTCGTTTACATGATCCCCCATGTTAGTCAGCGGAGGCTGCAGGGAAGAGAAGGACGCTCAATAATGGTCCAATATAGCTGTGCCTAAAATTATTCTTTAAACTCACATTTTTTTAAGTTAGTTGTGGTAAAATAAACACTAAATCTACAAAAAATGGTTATTTCCTATTTAGAATAGCAATTTTTACATTCATACCTCAACTTTGATACTGTCTACACTCATGATTCTACAAAACATTTTATGTTTCCTACAGGTGGTTTAATAAACTGAATTGTGAAAAGGATTTAGATTTAAGCAGATTATCACCAAATGATGAGTTCCACTAGTGAAAAGCCATTTTCTTCTACGGATTGTAAGCAGGCCTTTAGAATTATGGAGCATTTAATAATTCGTCAGAGGAATCATAATGGAGAGAAACCATTTAAATGTTCAGAATGTGACAAGTGCTTCACCGATAAATCAGGTCTTAGAAAACACCAGAAGATCCACACAGGGGAGAAGCTTTTTAGATGTCCAGAATGTGACAAATGCTTCCCAGAAAAGGGAAGTCTAACCAATCATCTGATGATTCACACTGGCGAGAAGCCATATTTATGCTCCGAGTGTGATAAACTTTTTAGGTCCAAATCGGAGCTAACCCAACACCAGAGGGCTCACACAGGAGTAAACCCATATAGATGTGTGATATGTGGCAAGTGTTTCGCAAAAAAGCAAATTCTTATTGGTCACCTGAGAATTCACACAGGGGAGAAACCCTTTAAATGCTCAGAATGTGACAAATCCTTTGCGGAAAAGGGAAATCTTACTCAACACCAGAGGATTCACACAGGAGAGAGACCATATAGATGTTTGGAATGTAACAAGAGCTTCAAAGAGAAGTCACATCTTACTATACACCAGAAGATTCACATAGAAGAAAAGCCATATGTGTGTCCAGAATGTGATAAACGTTTTAGGTTCAAATCAAATCTGACCAAACACCAGAGGACTCACAAAGGACAGAAACCATTTGGATGTTCTGAATGTGACAAGTGCTTCACAGAAAAGGCTAATCTTGCTAAACACCTGATGATTCACACAGGAGAGAAACCATTCCTGTGTTCTTTGTGTGATAAATGTTTTATAGCCAAATCTGATCTGATCAAACACCAGAGGGTTCACACAGGAGAGAAGCCATTTAGATGTTCATATTGTGACAAGTGCTTTACTGAAAAGGGAAATCTTACTAGACACCAAAAGAGTCACATAGGAGAGAAACCATATAATTTTTCATCGGAACATTCACACAGGACAGAATCTGTTTATATGTTGTGAATTTCACATAAATTTAGGCAACACCTAATTAAAGCTTAACGTCAGGCATACAAAATAGACTGATAAATAAACACGGGTGTGCGGCCAATGAGGCAAAGTAAGGAGACCACGTCAGGCAGCAGTTGGTGGAGGGGGCAGCATTGAAGCTGGAATATCCATACTGGAGGCTCCATCCTCACTGTGGTTCAGTAACCTTTCTCTGTATATACAGGGCAGAGTAAAGCAGCTCATAGTTTAGTACATAGATTATGCAATTTTCTTTTCTTCAGAAAGCTTCCCGGCCGACAACACATGGATTACTGCTAGCAGCTATAGCCACCGACAGTAATTGCATAGAAAAATCCGACAGACTGTTTGTACCATCGAGTCGATCGATGAATCAACCTGGGTACAGTCAACCTGCCCATACATGGATCAAATCACGCCTGGTCCCTGCTGAACAGGCTGAATTTCGTTCAATGTATGGCCAAATATACTGGGACTGTTTGATTACCGAGTGCACAGGGTCAAACTCTGCTACCTACTGGACCACACAGTAATTGATTAGACGTCCTGTAGCACTATTGTGTTCTGCCAGAAAGGAGCCTTCCCTGTCAGGAGAACAGAATGATCACTGCAGGTGGCTGTAGCTGCTGGAAGCGATCGCATGATCCGACTGGTTTGGCTGTTCTGATGTCGATCAATGGATCAACTTTGGTTACAACCAGCCTGCCCATAGATGGATCAAACCTCAACAGGTCTCTGCTGAACCGGCCGAGTTTAAAACTATCTATGGCCAGCTTTACTAAGCTGGTTGCTAGGGCACTGGCTGCTGGGCAGCATCTTGGCAACCAACAGTTTAGTGCGTCCAAGCAACCAATGATGCACAGTTTCTAGTCCTCTGGTCAGGCCATAGCGTCATCGATTGCTATGCCAGTATCCTAGCAACCAAAGGATTATTGTCGCAAAACTGGGGTAGCATGGTGGTGGCTTTTAAGGAGGGGGACACTGAAAGCAGCCACCTTTTTGAAGCATTGGTTAAAATTCTGTAAGGATATATCCTTTGATGTGCTAGCCATTTTTGGGAATTTTTGTTGCTGTCAGTATCCCCTATTGGGGAGATTCACTGGTTACTAATGTCCCTGGAACTGGAAGTGAGGGAAAATGCAAAAAATTGAGTTGGCAACAAAACACACATAGTGGGTAATTCTTCCATTGAGGATACTTGTTCCATAACTGCACAAGAGAGGATTTACATTCTTTTGAAGAAATTTAGGGGAAAAAAAGAGATGTTTTCGCCTTATCATACTGTTTTTTTTGTCACATGGGAGAAAGTACCCAATATTCTCACACCAACAGTTTGTGTCTTTCAGTCACTCTGTCATTATGGGGATCGTTTCGTAGGCCTCGTTGAAACCATGTGCAGAGACGTGAGTTTTTCTGTGGCTGTTTCTGGAAGGGCACAAAGAAAACAATTGTTCTCTATGTGCTCTGTTTAAACCACAACACTGGTATCATGTGTGGATTATTTTTGTGCAGAAATCTGCAACTTGTATGCATTTTTCTGCACAGAAAAAAAAACTCATGACTCCAACATTGTAGTGTAAACAGGGTACATAGAGAACTTTTTTTTTTTTTCTTGTGCTCTTGCAGAGAATTTATTACATATTTCTGCACGGGGAAAAAAAAGTCACATGACAGCAGTGTTTTGGCGTGAACAGGACACAAAAAAACAATGGTTTTATTTGTGTCCTTGCATAAATATGCACATCTCTGCACATAGTGCAAACAAAGCTATGCAAGTCAAATCTGCTTGTTTTTTCCAATCCATTTTTAATGCCGTAGGGTGTGAACAAAGATTCTTATTTTTGTTGCCACTTGTAGATGAGTGGAACTTTATTTCAAAAGTCTCCCTGTTCCTCTTAAAAAAAATACCATGGGGTGTTTACTCTCCAAAATGTAGTCATTTTGTGGGTGTTTCTCCTGTCCTGGTGCTCCAGGGCTTCCAAAAATTTGATGGGTAGTAAGGAATTTAGATGTGTAATTTATTCCTCTAGAAAGCCTAAAGGTACTCCTTGGATTTTGGGTCACTCCGTGTGGCTAGGCTCTAAAAAGTCTCACACATGTAGTATCACCACACTCAGGAGAAGTAGCAGAATGTGTTTTGAGGTGTATTTCTAAGTAGGTCTATGCTGTTTCTTTGAAATATATTGATGACTTTGTGTGAAAAAAAAAATGCTAGGGATGCACCGAATGTTCGGCAACCGAAATTATTCGGCCGAAAATAGCAAAAAAAGCACTTTCGGTGTTCAGCCGCATAAGTAAAAAGGCCGAATAAATTTGTGCCGAACAATGACGTTTTTAATGACGCGGATGGTGGGTCGGTAAGCCCAGATTGCGGGTCCCCGACCGGCGACCCGCCATCCCCGAGCATCACTGTAAACATAGCCAGAGGCACTACAGGAAGCAGAGCGGATGCTTCCTGTATAGCCGCTTAGCGCCGGCTTCTGTCACAGGCGGAGTGATACCAAATGTACTCCGCCTCCGCCTGTGACAGGGCACAGGAGCCATACAGCAAACATCGACTCTGCATATGGGAGGGAGGGAGGTAAGGAGAGACATGAGAGGACAGAGACACCAGAGGACAAGAGAGAGAGAGACACGAGAGGACAAGACAGAGAGAGACACGAGAGGACAAGAGAGAGAGAGGACAAGAGAGAGAGTGAGAGGACAAGAGAGAGAGAGAGGACAAGAGAGAGAGAGAGACACGAGAGGACAAGAGAGAGACACGAGAGGACAAGAGAGAGAGACACGAGAGGACAAGAGAGAGAGTGGGAGGACAAGAGAGAGAGTGGGAGGACAAGAGAGAGAGTGGGAGGACAAGAGAGAGAGTGAGAGGACAAGAGAGAGAGACATGAGAGGACAAGAGAGAGAGAGGACAAGAGAGAGAGAGGACAAGAGAGAGAGTGAGAGGACAAGAGAGAGAGGACAAGAGAGAGAGGACAAGAGAGAGAGAGAGAGAGACATGAGAGGACAAGAGAGAGAGACATGAGAGGACAAGAGAGAGAGACATGAGAGGACAAGAGAGAGAGACATGAGAGGACAAGAGAGAGAGACACGAGAGGACAAGAGAGAGAGACACGAGAGGACAAGAGAGAGAGAGGACAAGAGAGAGAGTGAGAGGACAAGAGAGAGAGACATGAGAGGACAAGAGAGAGAGACATGAGAGGACAAGAGAGAGAGACATGAGAGGACAAGAGAGAGAGACATGAGAGGACAAGAGAGAGAGACATGAGAGGACAAGAGACATGAGAGGACAAGAGAGAGAGAGGACAAGAGAGAGAGTGAGAGGACAAGAGAGAGAGAGTGAGAGGACAAGAGAGAGAGACATGAGAGGACAAGAGAGAGAGACATGAGAGGACAAGAGAGAGAGACATGAGAGGACAAGAGAGAGAGACATGAGAGGACAAGAGAGAGAGAGACAAGAGAGGACAAGAGAGAGACAGACATGAGAGGACAAGAGAGAGAGAGTGAGAGGACAAGAGAGAGAGAGAGAGACATGAGAGGACAAGAGAGAGAGAGAGACATGAGAGGACAAGAGAGAGTGAGAGGACAAGAGAGAGAGAGTGAGAGGACAAGAGAGAGAGAGTGAGAGGACAAGAGAGAGAGAGTGAGAGGACAAGAGAGATAGAGTGAGAGGACAAGAGAGAGAGAGACATGAGAGGACAAGAGAGAAAGAGAGACATGAGAGGACAAGAGAGAGAGAGAGACATGAGAGGACAAGAGAGAGAGAGTGAGAGGACGAGAGAGAGAGAGAGACATGAGAGGACAAGAGAGAGAGTGAGAGACATGAGAGGACAAGAGAGAGAGTGAGAGGACAAGAGAGAGAGACACGAGAGGACAAAAAATTGGCAAAATAAATGGAAAAAATGCGAAACACCGCGTTCGGTATTCGGCCTTCGGCCAAGCATTTCATTATTATTCGGCTTCGGCCAAGAATTTCATTTCGGTGCATCCCTAAAAAATGCATTTTCATTTTCTTTCCTACATTTTTCAAAAACCTGTGGCGAAAAATTACATTTTCAAAATACTTATTATGCCTTTCAAAAAATACCTTGGAGTGTTTGCTTGTTGGTGTTTCCATTGTCCTGGTGCTCCAGTGCCTTCAAAAATGTGATAGGTAGTCATGAGATGCGTAATTTATAGGGATGCACTGATCCGACTTTTTTGGAGCCGATACCGATATCTGGCGTTGTGAAATCGCCGATACCGATACGGAACCGATCCGGAGCTACACACAAAGCAAGCGGCTGCAGTACAGAGCAAAGCCGTTGCTTCATGTGTGTGGCTCCTCCATTCACAGGTGGAGTGTATCTGATATCACTCCGCCTGTGAGCCGGACCTATACAGGAAGTAGCGGCTCCCATCCCATACTATTACTGCACCTAGTAAGGGATGGCTGAGCCGTTACATAGCAAAAACCGGATCGGCCCGTTGGACGGCTAAATTTTACCGATCTCCGATCCAGCTATTTTGTCCGGATCGGGGCGATTTCCGATCCGAATATCAGATCGGTGCATCCCTAGTAATTTATGCCCCTAGAAAGCCTCCATAGAAACTAAACTCGCACAAACCTACTGGGAGGCTTAGGGAAAAGGTGGCATAGTTTAAAGTAGAGCTCCACCCAAAAGGGGAAGCTCTGCTTGTTTGCTGCCCCATTTGGCACCTTTCGGGGGGGGGGGGGGAGGGGGGAGCGGGTACCTGTTTTTGGCCGCCTCCTCTTTCCCCTGCCGCAGGGTCATTCACAAAGTGCAGCATGTTTTGCGCATGCGCAGTAGGGATGTGAAGCAGCAAGGCTACACGGCCAGTTTCCCTTACAAGGAATGGCGGTGGCAGCTGCCAATTGAAAAATCGGCTAGGATGCCGACATGTGGGATCCCTGGACAGGTAAGTGTCTTAATATTAAAAGTCATCAGCTACAGTATTTGTAATTTCTGACTATACATTATTTGGTGGGGGGCTGGAGCTCAGTTTTAAGGTTAGCCTGAGGGCTTTAGGCAATTGGTAGGATTAGACAGGAGATTTCCAGTACATGACAATTTTTGTCTAGCGCCATAAAAGATCCCTTCATAAAGTTGATATACGTGCATCTTATCATACCATACTTTTACTCTTTAGGATTACCAGAAGGTCTAAGACCCTTTAAGAGCCAAGGCCTGCCACCAGCAGTGCAAACAACCAAATTCCACATGAATTCTGACCCCAAAAGAACCCCTCAAACACAACAGTGCCTGCAAAAGGGTACAATACAGTCCACAGAACTCTGAGAGGTGGAAATGTAGTAAATGTGTACTACATAAACAGGCAGCAAGGAGATAAGACACTGATTACAAGCTTGCCTGCAAATTGCTGGTGCTACAGGTGCCTGTCAGTGCCAGGGGTGCTGTTTGCTCCTTTGTTGAACATAGCAGGGGATTTTTTAATGTCGGAGAGAAATGTCAGAAAATGGCACCAGAAATGCACCTCCCCATTAAAATGAATGGAAAAAGCGTTGAAAATGCACCTGCAATGCATTTTTGTGGTGGTTTTTTTTTTTTTTGAGTCACGTGTCCCAAGTTTCACAGGTGCACGATTAGAGTCTGGAGTCCAGAAAATGTGACAAAAACACATATGCGTTTTTACAGCAATTTTTCAAGGAGCAGCGTGAAAGGGCCCTAAAGCTTAATAAAGAGAGTAGAGAATACAGGAGAGGGCTGCTATTACAGCAATTAAAGAGACATACATGCCTTTCTCTTTTAAGGGGAATGTTGCTTATTGTTTCCTTTTTTGGTATTTCTCTGTTATGTTTGGAAAAACCCAATAAAAAGTATTTTAAAAAATATATATATATATATGTTTTGGCATGTTCAAGGGTAAATATTTTGTCAAATATTTGATCGTGATAATTTCATATCTACATTTCCAGTTGGAACATGGGATTCTAGATTCCTTCTCATGTGTTTACCAGGATATTCATTGTTGCTTTGCTAAATAAGTTTGTTTACAGAGTTCAATGGCTCCAGCTTAAAGGATAAGTTCACTTAAAAAAAAAAAAAAAAAATGAATGTGCATTTTTTTTTGCAGTTAACAAAAACATGTAAACAGCCTGAAAAGCATTGCACCAGTTGTAACATGTTCCCAAAGGTAAACTTATCCTTTAAATTTACATACAATTAAATGAGTCAGATTATCAAACCTGCACTGTTTGCAGATTAAGTTAGAGACAATTTGAAAGTTAACAAATGTTGCTGTAGTATTGGGCCAAAAGTATTGGGCCACCCCAGAGGCCTGTTCTGAGTGGAACCTGTCATGTTAAACCATTGTATGGTCTTGGCCACCGTGCTGCAGCTCAGTTTCGGGGGCTTGGCAATGTTCTTATAGCCTAGGCCATCTTTATGTAGAGCAACAATTTTTTTCAGATCCTCAGAGAGTTCTTTGCCATGAGGTGCCATGTTGAACTTCCAGTGACCAGTATGAGTGAGTGAGAGAGAGATCACACTAGATTTAACACACCTGCTCCCCATTCACACCTGATACCTTGTAACACTAATGAGTCACATGACACCGGGAAGGGAAAATGGCTAATTGGGCCCAATTTGGACCTTTTCACTTAGGGGTGTACTCACTTTTGTTGCCAGTGGTTTAGACATTAATGGCTGTGTTGAGTTATTTTGAGGGGACAGCAAATTTACACTGTTATACAATCTGTACACTCACTACTTCACATTGTAACAAAGTGTAATTTCTTCAGTGTTGTCGCATGAAAAGATAAAATAAAACATTTACGAAAATGTGAGGGGTGTACTCACTTTTGTGAGATACTGTACATGCAAAGTATTAATAATTATAATCAAAATAAATGATAAAATAATTAAAGATAAAAAATATTGATAAATTAAAAAATATAAGGATGTAAATATGAACATAAAACTAAAATAGAAAAGACATTTGGCATAAGCAAGATAAGGAAATCGCATCCACAAATTGCCAAAATTATACCAAATATATATATGTATGTATGTGCATCTAGACATCTGTACGTATATATGTAAATTGAACTATATCATCAGTGCTCACAGGAAACAAAGAAGATGGTAAAAACACGCTACTTGTGAGAAATGAATATATACAAATTTTTATGTCTGTTTTCCAAATGGCGAAAAGAATTAGAGGATAATGTTAAAAGAAATGAAGATTCTCTGGTTGATAAAAAAGTTAAAAAACAGGAGCTGGATATCATAGACTACAAGAAAGGTCAAGTATTTGACTGGAGACATCTGTTACCCGGAAGATATGAGATTTAAATTTACCTCAGACAATATTTGGGTTAAAATGAGAGTTCTTTGACTATGAGTGAAAGCTTCAAAACCGCAATTATTTTATTAGTATATAGCCTGAAAGCCCCAAATGAATTTGCAACAATCCATCTATAGTACATACAACAAAATGGAAAATATTCAAAGTTTAACAGAACACATATATATATATATAGCGCATAGGATTCAAATTATTATGATATGCACCACAAGACCGACAACACACATGTATACATTTAAGTGCCAGGAGGTGCCCTGATATTTACCAGTGGTTAAGATGATATGGGGTCCCCTTCTCAGATCAATGGCTCCTACTTCCTCT